>NW_007738035.1:5575-13088 GCF_000696425.1 Galeopterus variegatus
GTCTTCTCTCTTCTTTTTATAGTTAGCCTAAATAATGGTTAGTGTATTTCGTTTATCTTCTCAAAAAAAAAAATGAACTTTTTGTTTCGTTATCTTTTGTATCATTTGGGGGGCCTCTATTTCATTTAGTTCTGCTCTGATCTTAATTATTTCTTTCCATCTACTAATTTTGGGATTGGATTGTTCTTTATATTCTAGTTCTTTGAGGTATAGTGCTAGGTTGTTTATCTGAAATCTTTTTATTCTTTTGATGTAAGTATTTATTGCAATAAACTTCCCTCTTAAAACTGCTTTTGCAGCATCCCACTGTTTTTGGTATGATGTGTCTTTATTTTCATTAGTTTCAAGAAATTTGTTTATTTTATGTTTGATATCTTTTTGGCACCATAGGTCATTCAGGAGCATGTTGCTTAATTCCCATGCATTTGTATAGTTTCCAGAGTTTTGCTTGTCATTGATTTCTAGTTTCATTCCATTGTGGTCTGAAAAGATACTTGAAAAGATTTCAATTTTTAAAAAATTGTTGAGATTTCATTTGTAACCTACAATGTGGTCTATCCTGGAGAATGTTCCATGTGCTAATGAGAAGAATATATATTCTGTGGTTGTTGGATGAAACGTTCTGTAAATATCTGCTAAGTCCAACTCATCTAAAGTGGGAAGTTTAATCCATTTATATTTAGGGTTATTGTTGATACATATTGTCTTTCTCCTAGCATTTTACCAATTTTCATGTTTTAAATATCTTTTGTTCTTTTTTACTGTTTGTCTTCAGTGTTGGTTGGTTTTGTGAGGCAGTAAGATACAGTTTCTTTCTCTGTCTCATATACATTATTGTTCTGCCAGTGTTTGTTTGTTTGTTTGGTTTGTATTAATGGTAGTGGTTGTTTTTTTTTTTTTGGATTCCAGATACAGGACTCCCTTGAGGATTTCAGGTAAGGCTGGTCATGTAGTGGTGAATTCCTGCAGTTTTTGTTTGTCTGGGAAATACACTATTTCTCCCTCATTTCTGAAGGGCAGCCTTGCTGGGAATAGTATTCTTGGCTAGCAGGTTTTTTCTTTCAGTATTTTGAAAATATTCTTTCTTCTCTTCTGGCCTGTCGAATTTTTGTCAAGAAGTTTGCTGGTAGACTGATGGGGACTCCCTTACAGGTGTCTTGATACTTCTCTTGCTGTTTTCTATGATTCTTTCTTTGTCTTTGATTCTTGCCAGTTTGACTATAATATATCTCAGAGAGGATATTTTTGGATTGAATATGTTTGAGGATCTTTGAGCCTCCTGAATCCAAAGGTCTGGGTCTCCCTCCATACTTGAGAAGTTTTCAAGATCAGAAATTCTTTCTTTTCCTTGTTCTAGACTGCTGTTTAAGCTCTCAGTTCTGTTTATTTCATTGAATGACTCCCTCACTTTCAATAGTTCTGCTACAATCCTTTTTAAAATATTAATCTCTTTGTAAATTCCTTCCTTCATATCCTGTATAGGATCCTTCATATCCTATGCTCAGTTCATTGTATCATCTACATGAGCCTTCTCGTTTCTCATTGAATTTCCTTAAGATTGTTACTCAGAATTATTTTTCAGTCATTTGTAGGGTTCATGGGATACTGGAGAGTTATTATATTCCTTTGATGAACTCATACTTTTGTATTTTTTTCATTTTTCTTGCATCTCTACATTGATGTCTGGTTATCTGGCAGAGCAGTTGCTTCTAATACTCTGTAGTGGGTTTTGAGGAGAGACTTCCTCCCATAAATGTGCTTTATATTGACTATTGAGTAAGATGTTTAAGTATTGGTTCTGGGCAGTCATGTAGTCTGTGTGTGGGTACTTCAGCTGTATTCAATGTTGGAGTTGTGTATGAGTGCCTCTGCAGCTAGGCACTCGGGCACTTATTGATTCCTTGCTGAGGTTATTGATGCTGTGTTGGGTTGTCAAGAATATGGGTGAGATCTTGAGTTCTTGGGAGAAGTGCCTAGGTGCCCTGTCACTCTTTGGTTAGGGTGGGGTACCCTGGGCAGTCTTGGCACCCTAGCTAGTTTCCCATGACCCTGATGTGTGCACTGGGGTATATTGGATCTCCTCAGTTTGAATGGATGACTCTAGGCATGGTTTCTCTTTCCTCTTTTCTACAGGTGGAGGCTCTTTTGGGGTCCTTTCTTCCCCAGGCTGGGGGTTGGGTTGGTGGTGATTGGAAATTTTCTTCCTTATTCTATTTGGCTATACCACTTTCTGCACTCTTGGGTTGTTTTGCATGTGTCTCTCCCTGGATCAAGGCAGTTGTGTGGGCTGCACATGTATCTCCCACCCACAGTTGTGCTACCATATGTGGCAGCATAATTCCCCCTGTGGGTTGGGTTACTGGGTCACAGGTCTGTATTTTATCACCTCTTTCCCTAGGTTCCACTGGTGACTCTCCCTTGTCAGTGCAGTTGAGTGGTCTATGGGCCTCCCGCATAGCAGTGGTGGTTGCTGCTCTGGCAGTAAGCCATCCTTGTGGAGGAAGTGGCTGTGCAGTGGCTGTGATGTACCACCATGTGGCAGCAATGTCTACAGCAGTGGCAGGGGCCACCTATAGCTGCTGTGGCTCCTGGGCATGTTTCCTGAATTCTGCTGGAGTGGTGGAGGGATGCCCACATCTGCTGAGGTCCCTGAGTGCACTTTCTTCCCTCTGCCAGTCTGGTGGAGGGCTTCCTATGGCTGCTGAGGTCCCTGGGCATACTTCCTGTCTTCTGCTGTTCCCCAACTTTTAAATAATTGAAATTATGTTAACTGTCTTGTCCTACCACAACAAAATAAAACTAAAAATCAAAAGGAACATTGAAAGCAGTACCAATACATGGAAATTAAGTAACATGCTCCTAAACAATGAGTGGGTCAAACAAGAAGTCAAAAAGGAGATTAAAACATTCTGGGAAACAAATGAAAATGAAAGCACAATATACCAGAACCTATGGGATATAGCAGAAGCAGTTCTAAGAGGGAAGTTTATAGCAATGCTTACATCAAAAAAAAAAAAAAAAGAAAGAAAGAAAGAAGAAAAGACTTCAAATAAACAACCTGACATTACACCTCAAAGAACTAGAAAAACAAGAACAAAAAAAAACCCCAAAAGTTAAAAGGCACAGGCAACTAAAGCAAAAATAGATAAACAGGACTTCATCAAACTAAATATCTTCTGCACAGTAAGAGACACAATCAACAAAGTGGAGAGACAGTCTACAAAATGGGAGGTGTTTGCAAACTGCACATCAGACAAGGGGCTAATATCCAGAATATATAAGGAACTCAAACAACAGAAAAAAAATTATTTAAATGGGCAAAGGACCTGAAGAGACATTTCTCAAAAGAACATATACAAATGGCCAACAGGCACACCAAAAAATGCTTAACATCACTAATCATACGGGAAATGCAAATTAAAACACAATGAAATATAATATCACTCCAGTCAGAATGGTCATCATTAATAAGACAGAAAATAACAAATGCTGGCAAGGATGCAGAGAAAAAGGAACTCTCCTACATTGTTGGTGGGAATGGAGATTGGTACAGCCACTGTGGAGAACAGTAAGGAGCTTCCTCAGATAACTAAAAATAGATCTACCCTATGACCCAGCTATCCCACTACTGGGTATATACCCTGCAAAAACGAAATCAATATATCAAAAGGACACCTGCACTCCCGTGTTCACTGCAACACTATTCACAGTAGCCGAGAGATGATTCTCAATCAACCTAAATTCCCATCAACAAATGGATGGATTTTTTAAACTGTGGTATATGTATATACAATGGAACACTATTCAGCTCTAAAAAAAAAATGAAATTCTATCATTTGCGGCAAATGGATGTAACTGGAAACCATCATGTTAAGTGAAGTAAGTCAGGTACAGAAAGGCATTCTCACTCATGTAGAATCAGAAAAAAATAATTGTCCTCATAGAGTAGAAGTAGACAGTGTAATGATGATGGCCAGAGGCCAGGAGGGGAGGGGAAGGGTGAGGTGGAGGATACGTGGTGAAGTGGTGGACTAATTGGTGCAAAACTGCTCTATCCTAGGTGAATCACTGTGCAGCATATGCATGTGTCGAAACAACACCTGTGCCCCACAAAAATTTATAAGTAAATGCTAAAATTAAATATGGAAGAAAGAAAAGAAAAAATAAAGAAAGAAGGAAAGAAAGAAAGAGAAGAGAAAAGAAGACAAATATTTTTTTTAAAGATTGAATAAAAATATGGAGAAAAAGAAAACATTTTCCATATGGAATAATTTCAAATGATTTATATAGCTATTTCTGACACAGTTGTAGAATTCCTCTCCTGACATGAATATGGGCTACACTTAATGGCTCACTTCTGAAGAGTAGAGTTTGGAAAGGAGGAAAAACTCTCCAATGGAGCAACCTAGCAAACACTGTCTTAACCAGGTGATCAAGGGTAACACCACCAGTGATGTCATGTTGACTGCATGCACTTTTGATAAGATGTGGTGACAATGGCACTTTGCCTCTGTGATGTTTCACCCAATAACCCATAACCCCCATCTAGCAAGAAGAAAAATATTGGAAAAATCCCACTAGAAGGTAGTTATAGAAAATCCTTGACCAGTTTTCCTCAAAAGTGTCAAGGTCATCATCAATAAGGAACACCTAAGAAACTGTCATGAACCAGTGGAGACTAAGGAACAGGGACCAAATATAAAATGGCATCCTGGAAGGGATCCTAAACAGGAAAAAGAACGTTTGGAAAAAACTAATGTGAAATCTGAATAAAGTGAAGAAAAAAAACAGTAAATATGGCCAGTATACAACGAATAACGTCTTCCAATTGTTACAAAAGATATTGTAGGCAGCACTTTTAGGTTAACTAGAGTGAGTCAGACTGTAGATTACCTGGAGAGGTAAGCAGAACTGTATGGCCTTCAGGTAAAATTGAACTTACAATCTACACTTATATTTAATTTAGGTCAATTTAATCACATAAACCTTTCTTCTATCTCAATAACATACAGGTATTTCTGAGAACTGTGAAGAACTATGAAAGGCCAGAGCTTTCACCCTATTTGCTAGATAAGAAGTTAGCCTGCCACAGTTTTCCACATGCTAATAGAAGACATGAGATTCCTGGGTCAGAGATGAAGAAAACTTTATTACACTTTACTACTGCAAAAGAAGTAGTGAGAGTATCATTATTTTTGCACCAGTTCTGTAGCCTCCAGTTTCCACAGAATGGCATGAAGAAGACTAAATGACCTCAACATACATAATGGCTTGCATTATAAAAGAGGAACCCTGAGCTTAGGGAAACCAAATTTTTATATTAGTAAGAGGAAGACATTATCACTAACCTTATTAAATTAGACAATAAGTATGTCTGCCTTTTGCTCCAGAGTGAGAATTATCTATTTTTTGAGGTTTTTTCCTAGCCAAATGTCTTAGAAAAGATGGTCCAGAATAAAAGGCAGCTAGTACCTTGCCTACAAAATTGGTAAAAACATGAGCTACCCACAAAGACTTATGTTCCAATAAATACTTATTTTTTATTTTATAAAAACTTTTTTACCTTGTGACAAAATACCTTCAAAACATTATCAAAATACCATCATAAAAATTTTGAACATACACTCAGGATTCAGGGCACTTTTTCATTGTCATCAATATTTATACAGCTTGAGAAAAGAGAAGTTTGTTTGTCATACATGATGGGATTATTTCCAAATAATGCCAGGTTCTCTTGTTAAGTCCATCAGAGTCATTGAATTCCACAAAATAGAATAATAGAAACACTAGCTGATGAGTCAACTCAGTTAATAAGGAAGTCCTGTATGTAATAGAAGCTGTATTGATCTTTGAAAGAAGAGACCTATCAAATCATGATAGCAGGAATTGTAGTCTGAAAACACAGAAATATCAAATTCTGTATTGGTCCTAATAATTAAAGTTTGGTGTTTCAAACTTTCCAACAGAACAGGAAGTATATTGCAAATGTTCAATAGCACCGAAATATTAAGAAAAGTGACTAAATAAACTCATGATGAAAGGCCTAAATTAAAGTTTCTCTGTATGAAAAAAGAGGTTAGCATTGTTTATTTTCAGTGTTATCTGCATATCTTAAATGGAAGAAGACAACCTTGAAATTGGACAGATAAGAAGAGAATCAACTAAATGAGCAAATCCTGAGCTTTATTTTTCAAAAACCCAAGAAGTTGTTGAGATTTTCTATTTTATAAAAGTGTGTTTTTAAAATGTGGAGCCTAATTAGCAAGCAATAAAATTTTGTTACCATGTGGTTTTAAAGGTCTAGCTTATTAGTAATTTGAGAGGAATGTGCATCAAGCTAGAAGACACTGCTTCTTTAAATAAATTACACATGAACTTATAATTTTGGGTTTTATAGCTTTAATTGATGTTTGCACCATTTAAAATGTCACAGTCTTTAAGATTTAACTTTACAATTGCCATCTGAAACTTCTCATATTATCCTGTAAGTCTCCTTAACAAGGTTTGTGTGTGTGTGTGTTTTCTCCAAATTTTCTTTTTAAATAAAAAGATTAGGCTTTTTAAAAGACACAACAGAGCACCATTTTCTGGTTTAAATTTTCCTGCAATGATATCAAGTATTTATTCCACATTTATTGAGCACCATGTACATACTAGACACCATATTTGTCACTGGTATACTAAGATAAGTATGTCATAATCTTGCACTGGTGGAAATTACAAGCTAGTGAAAAATACAGATTTCAAACAAATAATAGTTTCCTAAGAATAACTTTTCCTAGATTGATCTAAGTAGCTATTAAATCCATTTTTTATCAAGGAATTTTAGTTTTTAGAGCTCAATGGGTCCTTAAAACTCATTAAGTCTCATTCCTTCATTTTTTGAGTAAGGAAAATGAAGTTGAAGCAAATTATTATTTGTCCGAGTATTCTTATAACCCCAGAACTAGAAATAAATCTCCAGCTTTAAATCTAAAGTTTTTTTCTGTTGGTAAAAAAATCAGAGGCACACTATTTATGGTAGACCACCAAACCTTAAAATATGTTCAGTAAGTAGCAAAGATACCTTCTTAGAATGATTTTTCTCACTTTATATAAAACATGATTTTAAATAAAAATGAACAAAACTGATATTATTAAAGAATTTTTATTCTGTCAAAAGGATTTTACTTTGTTATTATTTTTTATATTTGCCAGTTCACTAAACTACTTTAAAAATAGTTTTTCATTAGCATTCTATAGGTTTTAACTTAATATTCATATTTATAATCAATTATTCTTTGTTTTGTAACCCCCAAAGTGCTATAAAAGGATACATATTTGGAAATTACTTCAACATTTAAATGAGTAGAAAAATAGTGAAACTAAAATGTGCTTACATTTGTATCAATAATCATAACCTAATGCACACAAGTTGAGAATATTTTTTTTTTCCTTTTTGTCTTTTTTCGTGACTGGCAACGGAATCGCAACCCTCGGTGTTGCGCCTGCACCTCGCTCAGCCAGTGAGCGG
>NW_007738035.1:13602-15276 GCF_000696425.1 Galeopterus variegatus
AACCCTCGGCGGGAGCGCCACCACGCTCCCAAGTGGCGCACTGTAGCAGTGCGCCACCGGGACGGCCCCACAAGTTGAGAATATTTTACCTGCCTAAAAGATCAGGTATTTAAAAACAGGCCAATATCATATTTCTTATAATATCCTTAGAATATACCATGATTTTCAGACTATTAGTTTATGAACCATTTAGAAAGAAAAAAAGTGTTGACATTAAACTAAACTATGATCACGGCACTTTCTTAGCTGTGATATAAATTCTTTGCTGAGTAGCAACACTACATGGAATACGAGGATGGTAATGAAAGCATTGTGTGAATACGTGGATGATGGTGCTGGCAGTGAAGGCAAATCTGTATGCACAAAAGTGTGTCTACCTTGGTGAGGATGAGTCTGCTTCCTCCTTAATGGAAAACATCAATGTAATCAACCACCCATCAGGTGGCTGGTCCCATGGGGAATGGTGTCATTCTAGGGGCCCAAAGTTGGGGTATAGTGTTGGCAGATTAGACACTCAGCAATAGAAGCAGCCAGGTCATACAGAGTAAAGGGAAATTTATGTCATGGATTTCATGCATCGCTGCCACCCTGGCCACTATGTCCATGGACCTATTTGTACAAGCACAAGGGTGGCTGATGAAAGAGGCTGGCTGACACCCTTTGAGTGCTTTATTTTGTCCTATTTCTGGCCTCCTTAAATAAGATTGCCTTGTAGTGGTCATGAGACACAAGTATCTTCACAGTGCGTGCTAACTCCAGGCAATCCAGTCAAAATGCCTGTCCCCCAGACTGCCTTTTCATCCATCCTACAGTCATGTTCTTTCCAAGTTCCTGACCATAAAATCAAACCATTAGTGACTACCCTCAGGTCATTGTAGATATATCCTTCTGTCAACTCACTCCTTAAAAAAAAGTAAACAACCAAATTCTGCCCCCAGGAAACATTTTCCTCCACTGGTGTTTAGAAGGGTCACCTCTGCGTGGGGCTGTAATGCTACCGTCATTCACTTGCAGCTGGTACCAGCAGACCTGTCTATCCAGGTCTTGAGTTTTTTATAACCAGGCTTTAGTTTTTTCTTCTTTGGTCCGCTGCTCTTAAGAAATTCCCATTATGGATGGAGAGGGAGGAGGCAATGCGACAAGAGTGGGGGTGAAGGAGTCTGAGCCACCCACTCGTATAACTTATTTGTACCTTCTATGCCTGCCTAAGCCCAACGCCTTTTATGGCCTTTCCACATAGTCATAAACCGCTACTGGAAACAGCTACATATGGCTTGCTGCATATGATGATTTCCAGCTCGTGATGGGAAACTTAGGTTGCATGATCAACGGGTATTTCATGGTTAAACACTCACACTCTAGTAAGAGCCAAGTGGCTTGTACCAAGCCTGGTAGCAAACATAACACAAGGCCCAGTAGCAAAGATAAGGAATTTAAAACAGTTATATTAAATATGCTTAATGCTTCAGAGGGATAAAAATAACAAGGAAATAAAGAAAAGATATAAAAAATAAACTGCACCAAATTTCCAGAGCTAAAAATGCAATATCTGAAGTAAGAAATCCGCTGAATGAGCTTAGGCGAAGTTTAGATATGGTAGAATTAATGACTTAAAGGCATTATAATAGAAATTATCCAAACTGAAGTATTCAGAGAAATAACGCTTTTTTTTTT
>NW_007738035.1:15937-17760 GCF_000696425.1 Galeopterus variegatus
GGGAGCGCCACCGCACTCCCAAGCGGCGCACTGTAGCAGTGCGCCACCGGGCCGGCCCAACGCTTTTTTAAAAAACAAAGGAAGGCCTCATGAAAATGAAATGTGGAGAAATATCAAGCAGTCTAAAAGCTGTTTAATTGGTGATTTTTAAAAAAAGAAAGGGTAGACATAAAACACATTTTAAAAGTAAATGCCGAAAAACTGTAAATTTGATGAAAACATAAGCCTAAATTCCATGAATCTGATGAAACCCCAAGGAGAAGAAAATGAAACACACATCGAGTTATATAATAATCATATCGCTAAAAAAGCAAAACAAAACAGTGGTAAAGGGAAAAAAATTCTCTAAAATAGCCAGAAGAAAAAAGATACATTACAAATAGGGAAATGTAGATAATACTAATAATAACGGTAACTTTGCCACAGAAGTATTCAGTCCACAATATTCATACAATGAAACTGTGTCCTAAATTGCTTTAAAAAATACTGTCAGCCTGTTAAGCTAGCATTCTATAGCCAACAAAACTATACATAAAAAATAACAGCCAAATAAGAATAAAAATCTATAAAGACAAAAGGCAGGAAAGGGAGCAAAAAAAGAAATAATAAATTAGTGGAACAAATAACAAGATAGTAATTTAAACCTGACCATATCAATAATCACATTAAATGTAAGTGCCTAAGCATTCTGGAAAGACAGATATCATCAGACTGGATTACAGTGCGTGGCTCCTCGTTGCAGTCAATAGGAAACATATTTTAAATATGAAAACACAGATAGACTAAAAGTAGGAAGTACAGGGAAAATACCACTAAAACATTAATTATTAGAAGAGTGACTATATTAACATCAGACATAGAAAAATTTAGGGTAAGAAATATTATGAGATTAGGAAAAAAGGTATATGTCACAATGATAAAGGGGTAAAACTTATCAAAAAGACCTAACACTCCTAACTGAATATTCCTAATACTAGCGCTCCAAAATATATGAAACAAAGAATCATGGAATTGAAAGATTAACTAGACAAACTCACACTTACAGTAATACATTTCAACACTTCTCTTTCCATAATTTATTGAAAAAGTAAAGCTTGAACAAGAGAAATCAGCATGGATAGAGAAGCCTTGAACAAAGCTGTCAACTAATTTGATCTAAATAAAATTACTAAAGCATTATACCAAGCAATGGCAGAATTATTCTTTTTTTCAAATGTGTAAGATACATCCACCAAAACAGAACAATACATTATGAGTATTTGGTTTTTCAGTTAGATGATATTTAAAGAAAAATGTGTAGCTTTAGTTACTTTAATTACTAATCTTGGAAAAGAAAATAGTTTTCAAATTACTGTTATTCAACAATCTATCAAGGATCCCCACCAGTACAATAAGGTGAAAAAAGAAACAAAAAGTGTCTAGATTTAAGAAGAGGTAAAATTGTCTTATTAAGCAGAAGACATAATTATGTGTGTAGAAAATCTTAAGGCATCTACAAAAATACTATTAGAATTATTAAGCAAACAGCAATGACCCATGATACAAGGATAACATAAAAAAATTAATTTAATATTGCTAGAAATGAACAGTTAGAAAATGAAATATAGACAAACAAGTTACAATAGCATAAAATATACAAAATAGTTTGAGACAAATACAATAAAAGAGTTGAAGATCTATAAAACGTTGCTCAGAAAATTTAAGTAGTTCTGTAAAACATAAAAGGTATCTACATAAATTGAAAGATTCAATTTTTCCTGAACTGATCTATAGATTTAATACAATTCCAATCAAAATATCCACAACTTTGTTGTAGAGATTAA
>NW_007738035.1:18090-21860 GCF_000696425.1 Galeopterus variegatus
GTAAAATTGTCTTATTAAGCAGAAGACATAATTATGTGTGTAGAAAATCTTAAGGCATCTATAAAAATACTATTAGAATTATTAAGCAAACAGCAATGACCCATGATACAAGGTTAACATAAAAAAATTAATTTAATATTGCTAGAGATGAACAGTTAGAAAATGAAATATAGACAAACAAGTTACAATAGCATAAAAATATACAAAGTAGTTTGAGACAAATACAATAAAAGAGTTGAAGATCTATAAAACTTTGCTCAGAAAATTTAAGTAGTTCTGTAAAACATAAAAGGTTTCTACATAAATTGAAAGATTCAATTTTTCCTGAACTGATCTGATCTATAGATTTAATACAATTCCAATCAAAATATCCACAACTTTGTTGTAGAGATTAATAAACTAATTCTAAAATTTAAATTGAAACTCAAAGAATATAAAATAGCTAAATCGATTTTGAAAAAGAGGAACAAAATTTGACCCCCAAAATTTAAGTTTTAATACTTAATTTAAAACTATAGTAATTAAGACCATACAGTATTTCTAAAAGGATAAATATATAAATCACCAGAACACTAGAATGAGCTAGAAATAAACTGAAACATATATGGTCAATTGATACATTATAAAGTCATCAAGGCCTTTCCAGGTGGGAAATGATAGTCTTTTCAACACAGTGTTAGAATAACTGATGATCCATACAGAAAAAGTAAACATTGATCCTTATCTCATGCTGTACACAGAAATTAATGCAAAATGAACCATAGACCTAAACATAAAAGCTAAAACTGCAAAACTTTTAGAACACCTAGGAGAAAATCTTTCAGTCTTGGAATAAGCAAAGACTTCTTAGACAGACAATAGGAAGCAAAAAACATTCAGAATGCTTGGTAAAATGAACCCAACCTATATTTCAAAAACTCTGCTCCTAAAAAGTACACCAATAAAAAAATGAGAATGCAAGCTTAGGTGTGAGTGTCCTGTATTTACATGTGTATTCTATAGTCACTGGATTAACATAAAACAAACATAGAGTAAATAAAATTGCTGGAGAGAAAAGTTGGTTCTATAAGGAAACTAAGAGAGCTAATAAATCTCTGGCAAGTCTTGAGAGAGCAAGAGAAGAGAAGAGGCAGAGAAAACAAATGAAAGTCATTATTCAATAAAAGGAAAATAAATAGATAAAATATTAGAGTAGAATTTTTTTTTTCCTTTTTGTCTTTTTTCGTGACCGGCAATGGATCACAACCCTCAGCGTCATGCCCATACCGGACCGGGACCGGCAACGGGATCGCAACCCTCGGTGTCGCGCCCGCACCTTGCTCAGCCAGTGAGCGGCCGGTCTGTATGTGGGATCCAAACCCTCGGCGGGAGCACCACCGGGCCGGCCCTAGAGTAGAATTTTGTGAATATTTTTATGACAATAAAATTGAAAACTTAGATGAAATGGACATCTGTATGTTCTAATTCTAAAAATGTATAATTTCAAAAATCACTGACACTATAAAAGAGAAAACATGAATAATTACAACTTATACAAATTGTCCCAGTATATAGAAAAAAAAGACTCTTCATATTATCTTTGAGTCTTGAATAACTTCAATACCTCAATCAGGTAAAGACATTAAGAGAAAGAAAAATTGCTTGCCAACCTCACTCACAAACAGACTAAAAATCCTAAACAACTACATAAACTAGCGACCAAATTCAACAGGTAATACTTCTGGAGCCAAGAACATAAGGAAAATATTGGTAATTCTATTAATGCATTTCATCCCATTAACAGACTTAAAAAGGAAAATAATGCAACATTCTTTTGTAGTAAAAATTATTTTTTTACAAATATTACTGTATATATTTGAAGCTTACCTAATGTTATGAATATATACAGATAATAAAAATTATTACTATTGTGAAGCAAATTACCATATTTATCATCTCACATACTTACCCCCCTTTTTTGTAGCAAGAGCAGTTAAAATGTAATCATTTAGCAAAAATTCCAAACACAATATTATTACCTATAGTCCTCTTATTAAACAAGTCCTCTAGACTTGTTCATCCTGTGTAACTGCTACTTTGATCTATATCTCCCCATTTCTTTCTCTTTCACCCTGCCCCTATTAACCACTGTTTTATTCCCGTCCTCTATAAATTTGACTTTTCTTTTTACATTTCTCATGTAAGTTACACCATGCAATACTTCTGTTACCGTGTCTGGCTTATTTCACTTAGCATAATGTCCTCCAGATTCACCCATGTTGGGGCACATGGCAGAATCTCCTTTTTTAAGACTGAATAATATTCCATTGTATGCATATGTGTGTATATGTATATCACATTTTCTTTATTCATTTGTCTGTCAATGTACACTTAGGTTGTTTTATATCTTGTCTATTGTGAATAATTTCGCAATAAACATGGGAGTGCAGATATCTCTACAAGGTGATGATTTCATTTCCTTTGACGATACACCCAGAAGAAGAACTGCTGGGTCTTATGGTAGCTCTATTTTTCACATCTTTAGGANAATTTGTCTGTCAATGTACACTTAGGTTGTTTTATATCTTGTCTATTGTGAATAATTTCGCAATAAACATGGGAGTGCAGATATCTCTACAAGGTGATGATTTCATTTCCTTTGACGATACACCCAGAAGAAGAACTGCTGGGTCTTATGGTAGCTCTATTTTTCACATCTTTAGGAACCTCTATACTGTTTTCCATTATGGTTGCACCAATTTACATCTCCACCAAGAGTGTACAAGTGTTCCTTTTTCCCCACATCCTAGCCAACACTTATCTCTTGTCTTTTTGATAATAGCCATCCTAACTGGTGTGAGGTGATATATCATTGTGATTTTAATTTGTATTTCTGTGATGATTAGAGATGTTGAGCATTTTTTGATGTACCTGTTGGCTATTTTTATGTCTTCTTTTAAGAAATGTCTATGCAAGTCCTTTGCCCATTTTTAATCAGATTATTTGGTGTTGTATGAGTTCTTTATAAATCTTAGATGCTAACTCCTTATCAGATATATTTTTCCCAATCTGTAGGTTGCCTGTTTATTATGCTGTTTTCTTTGCTGTTCAATATAGGAAAAATTCTTGGCAAAGCAGTAATGGAGGGTAACAACCTTAAGCTGATAAAGAATATCTACACAAAGCCTATAATATACATTTGATTTGAAAGTGCAAATTTCAAAAGAGTTCCTTTAACATAAGGAACAAGACAGGAGTATCAATTATCACAAGTTCTAATAAATATTATATCGGGGATCCCAGTCAGCACACAAAGACCAAAAAAGAAATAAAAGTTACAAAGCTAAGGAAAAGAAGAAACAATACTCTCATTACCTGCAAAGAAATTTACATTAGAATCATTTCAGTTTATCAAATATTATGGCTTAAAATTAATATAGAAAAATTAATTGTACATCTATGTACAAAGAACAAAAAATTCAAACGAAAAAATTTTAAATACCATTTACCATAGCATCAAGGACTATAAACTGCAAAGTAATTAGTCAAATAGAAGATTTCTAGAATTCTACAGAGAAAACCGTAACACTTTATCAATAGACACTTAAGAGAGCCTAAATAAAAGGAGAGATATACCATATTTATGGATTGGAAGTCTCAGTTAAATAAAGATGTCAGTTCTCCCTAAATTGATCTATACATGATGTGTTGCTTAACTACTGGGATACATTCTAAGAAATGCATCCGTAGGTAATTCTGCCTTTGTGCAAACATCACAGAGTGTACTTACA
>NW_007738035.1:22750-40634 GCF_000696425.1 Galeopterus variegatus
CTCCCGCCGAGGGTTCGGATCCTATATGGGGATGGCCAGTGCGATGAGCTTACTGGCTGAGCGCAGTGCAGCCGGTCACAAAAAAGGACAAAAAAAATAAAAATAAACAAACAAATAAATAAAATAGACTTAGCTTACTCTAACTTTTTTATTCTATAAACTTTTTTTTAATCTTTTATAATAACACAGCTTAAAATACACATTGTACAGCTGTACAAAAATATTTTTTCTTTATATACTTATGCTATAAGCTTTATACTTATTTTATAAGCTTTTCTTTACCTTTTTAAAAACATTTTAAACCTTTTCATTAACTAAAACACAAACATGCACATTAGCCTAGGTCCACACAGGGTCAGCATCACCAATATCACAATCTTCTACCTCTACATCTTGTCCCACTGGAAGGAGTTCAGGGACAATAACACACAGGGAGCCATCATCTCCTATGATAACAATGTCCTGAATGACCTGCCGGAGGTTCTTCTCGAGGAGGTGTCACTCTTTCCAGAAGTATGTTCATGGTCATTGGTGTGTCTCTTTCTTTCATCATAGCTTTGCTTGTAAGCACATAATGCACCACGAACATTCTCTATTACGCACATAATGCACCATGAACATTCTCTATTAACAAAAACCTTTTGGTGTTGGGATTTTTGTTTCTAAACTTTTCAAGGAGCTTAATGAGGTCTGCAAAAAAGTTTCACTGAATTTTCTTGGGGATTCTTCTAGTTTATTTTCTCCTGCAGTTTCCTTTTCTCTTGCCTCTTCTTTAGCTGTGCATTATTCCAGTTCCAACAACTTCTCATTAATCAGTTTCTCAAGAACCATCTCTAAGAGTTCCTTAGTGTCTTTCTCATCCACACATCACTAGGCAATAGGAATTTTTCAGCTCTATTATAATCTTATGGGACCACCATCATATATGTAGTCCATCGCTGACTGAAGCATCATGTTGCATATTACAGTAGTTTTAATGCCATTGCAAAAAAAAACCCAACATGCTGTTTATGAAGCTTGACAAAGCAAAAGGCCTAAAATTGCCCCCCTCCATATATATATATATATATATATATATATATATATTTGCAACAGAGGAAGGTAGTGAAAATTGCCTTAACAGATTTCAACAATTGCTATAAACTATGATAATTAAGTGGTATTAACACAAAGATAAACAAATAAGACAGTAGATAAAAACAAACATCCGAGAAACAGATCTACCCATAGAAAGTGGAACTCAGTTTATCATAGAGCTCGAATTTCATATCGTTGAAAATGATCTATTTTCCAATAAAAGGGGCAGAAATCAGGAATCTACCTATCGATAAATACTAAATTAGATCCTACCTCTCATAATACATAAAATTCAATAGTGTAATGATAGTCTAAATGTTAAAGGCAAAATTATAAAATAGGATAGGAGAAAAGTTTCTATGACTTTGGGAAGAAGGATTTCTAAAACAAGGTATGATAGCATGTATTCTGAAGTTCACAAAACTTTGAAGCTATAGCATTAGATGCATCTTCCACATGGGTTTTTCAAATAGCACAGGATGTGCAGAGGGCATGGAGTAGTGAGGAATAAATCAGTGCTTGGTACAAGGAGGCAGAGCAGGAGCTAAAGACCAAGAGACTCAGTGATTTATGAGAATAGCCATTAAATCAGTAGATAACAAAAATAAAGAATGGAAGATGATAGTATGGCTGCAGGGTGGACCTCATAAAAGGACAAGATCTTGCGCCCGGGAGGAATAATAGAACCTGAAAGCCATGATGGAATGCTAAAATAATGGCTGCCTCTTGGCTCTAAGGTATATAGAACATGGAAGAAATAATAAACCAACACTCAAGAGTGCTGGGTTCCCAGATGTATCTTGGGGGGCCGTTGGATTTTCTTTCTACCAAAGGGTTTAAGAGCACAGAGAAGGACTAAGGTGCGTTTATTTATAATAGATTGTTTATTATATAAGCCATAGAGAAATAGGTTTGGAGGGAAAGTGAAAGTAGGAAGAAGAAAAGAGTGAAAGAAGCGTATAACATAGGGACAGCTACAACTGAATTCACTGCAGACCTTAAATTACTATTATTGCTAGCATAGCATAACAGGAGGAGAGGCATGGAAGAGTTAATTGACCAGAAATAGGTTTGGAGGGAAAGTGAAAGTAGGAAGAAGAAAAGAGTGAAAGAAGCGTATAACATAGGGACAGCTACAACTGAATTCATTGCAGACCTTAAATTACTATTATTGCTAGCATAGCATAACAGGAGGAGAGGCATGGAAGAGTTAATTGACCCAGATTGTAGCCAGAGGCAAATCCCATGTGTTGTCTCAAGTTTGACAAGGTCCATGTGTGAGGCTGTTCAGAAGTCTCCATTTCTCCTTCAAGAATCCAAACAGAATGTTGGTGTGAGTCGTTCAGATGTTCTCTAACAGGTGGCCATTAATGACTATGATGACGAGAAAAGCTAGGCTGCGCAGAAAGGGTGTGGTATTGAAGTCCCCTCATGGGGCATGCGTTGGCTTGTCAATGTGAGTCGTTGCCTGATAGAACCAGAGACGAATCCTTGATAAACTCAAGGTAAGACTGGAGACTGGAACCAAATATTGCATTATGGGCTTTGACAGATGTTCTCTAACAGGTGGCCATTAATGACTACGATGACGAGAAAAGCTAGGCTGTGAAGAGAGCTCTGCTCAGATGATGAGAGAAAGGGTGTGGTATTGAAGTCCCCTCATGGGGCATGCGTTGGCTTGTCAATGTGAGTCGTTGCCTGATAGAACCAGAGACAAATCCTTGATAAACTCAAGGTAAGACTGGAGACTGGAACCAAATATTGCATTATGGGCTTTGAGGATAAGTTTAAATAAAAGTAGCAGTGATAGAAAAGTCTGCAGAATGGGATTTAAACCAAACAGGTGTTTTTAATAGTTATTCAAGTGTAGCTGAATGATGCTGATTTAATTATTGATCTAAGTGAGACAATTGATGAATCAAGAGTAAATAAATTATTTATGTTTTTAACATCAAATTCCAATTTTATGAAGCCTTAAAAATTGTAGTTTGGATTTTTCCCTTCTTTTCTCTATTTAATTTTTAACAGGAAGAGTGACTGCTCATCGCAGGTAGCAGGCCATTACATCTGAGTCAGACGATTCTTGCCTTTTGCTACTCCTGGGAAGTTGGAGATGTGTCACACCAAAGATCCGGTTGGATCTCTGCGTTTGGTTATTTCTATCAACGTTCCTCCTTTGTACCCATCAACTTTCTGAGCCTTCATCCCTGTAATTCACAGTTACCACCCAAGATCCATCCCGTTCTTCCTCGCCCCACGCACCGGTTATAATTCACACTTTATAAGTATATTATGGAGTGGTGGTTTAAAGCACAGATTTTAGAGTCAGATATGAGTTTAAATTCTAGCCCTGCCTCATGATAACTTTATGCCTGCATAATTTAACCTCTCAGTGTCTTTATCTTGAATTTGGTGATTATACCTCATAAATTTGTATACTAAATGGAGTAATATATTTCTTAGTACCATTTCCGACACACAATACACACTCAATTAACAAAAACTCTTAACATTATCAAGATTAGTATTATGCATATTCATTTATTTAATTCATATGCATTTGTTAAGTATATCCTCTGTGCTGGGCATTGTATAGGGATGTAACAGTGAACAAAATGGGCCTGATTCCTGCCGTCATGGAATCTGCAGTCAGGGAATAAAGATAAATTTTTTTCAGCAGCTCTGAAATCCTGTGTGGCCTTTTCCTGATTGCCTTTACACTGTATTTGGTCACATGGGACTATTAAGCATTTAGACTCAGTTTTGTTTATGATTACTCTCATCTTTGGTAACTCAGAACTAACACTACAGATAGGGGTTTTGTTTGTGAATCCCCCTGCCCTGTATTATGCCCTGTCCAGGCTCTCCCTGCCCTCCCAGCCCCTGCCAGATTCTTGCAGTAAGGGAGCAATGTTCTTCCCACACTCCATTTCCATCTTCGTGACCTATCAGCAGTCTCTAGGACTCCGAGACTATTTTAAAGACACTTTTATACAGCTTAATGCTTACCTAAAATACTTCAGCCCTTGGAATTAACCAAACTAGCTATTTTTTAATGACCCCAGTGTCTTCCCAACACTCTCAGGTGGAATGATACCACCCCCTACCCCAATCCCAGGAGGAAAGATTAGCATTCAACATTAGCAATTTTTGCTCAACAGACTCTCAATCTTGAGTTCCATCACACACATTTATACTACCGTCCTATTTTCAGCACCACCAACATGTCACAATTTCTAGGTTCCCCGGAGTGTTTTGGACTAGTCAGTCTTTCTTTTTACTCCAACTTCTAACCCCATTGTAATGCCAAAAACCACACAACAACCTGCAAGTCTTCCTGACCTCACAGCCTCTTAATTTTTTTACCTTTACTACCTTCCTGCAATCTTCTCATGTGGAAACAGTACTTTTTCTTGTTACTAAAATATTGTTCTATCTTTTCTTAGGATTGGAAATTTCTATATCCAACTATGGTTTTTTAGCCTCTTCTATTGTCTCAAAGTAAAGTTGTTCGCTGACCACATATTGACCGCTGGTTCCTTGACCCCCTCCTAACTTCCTAGGTTATCAACTTCCCCTTGGCTTTGCTGTTTTTTCTACCTATCTTGAACTCTGTAGCTAATCATTTCACTCACAATATCACTAACATCATCCATTTCATAGCTCCCTTTATTTTCCACCAAATCCATCTTGCAAAATATTTCATCCAGAAGTCCATTTTCTCCATTCTTGATATGCATCATTAAAAAAAAAAGCATAGCTGTGCTGAAAAGAGCTGTATTATAAACTTGATTAGCAATTTCATTTGCCCTTTTATTAGTGTCAATCACTTTAATTATTTCCTTCCTAGTTCCCCAAAAAAACTTATTATGAAATTTTATAATTTTTCTTAGGACCTTAAATTCATCCCTACCAACTCCTCTCCACGTTGCCCCACCCATAAAACAAATAGGCTCATCTCCTGCTTTATAAAGAGATAAAGAACATCAGATATAAATTCTATATTCCCTTTCCCATAATTTCAAACAAATACATATTTTTCATCCAGCTCATTTTTTTCCCCATCAAACCATAAGAGAAAAAAAATGTGGCCCATATATTTCTTTATTATTAGTAGTAGTAATAGTATAGTCATTATTACAAATTATAATTTTTCTTTATGCCCTTTACCAGACCTATCACTCCCCAATCCCCCTTTTCCCTCCCCCTATCTCTAGTGTCCTTAGGTTTGTTCTCTCCTGAAAGTTCAACATATTATTGTGCTCTTTTCTTTCTTTCTTTCTTTCCTTCTTTCCTTCCTTCCTTCCTTTCTTTCTTTCTTTCTTTCTTTCTTTCTTTCTTTCTTTCTTTCTTTCTTTCTTTCTTTCTTTCTTTCTTTCTTTCTTTCTTTCTTTCTTTCTTTCTTAGCACCCAGTTATGAGTCAGGACATGCATTATTTCTCTTTCTGTGTCTGGCTTATTTCACTTAATATAAATTTATACAGGCTCATCCATGTCGCTGCAAATGGCAGAATTTTATTCTTTTTTTATGGCTGAGTAGTATTCCATTGTGCATATATACCACATTTTCCTTATCCAGTTGTCTGTTGATGGACGTTTATGTTGTTTCCATATTTTGGCTATGATAAATAGAGCTGTGATGAATATGTGAGTGCAGGTATCCCTTCAACTTGATGATTTCCATTCCTTTAGAAATCCCAGTAGTGGGATTGCTGGATGGAAGTCCTAATAGTGGGATTGCTGGATCATATGGCAGTTTTATCTGTAGTTGTTTGAGAAACCTCCATACTGTTTTCCATAATGGCTGTGCTAATTTACAGTCTCACCAACAGTGTAGAAGAGTTTCTCTTTCCCCACATTCTTGCCAGCATTTGCTAATCTCGGTCTTTTTAATAATGGCCAGTCTTGGGGCCGGCCCGGTGGCGCACTGGATAGTGCGCCACTTGGGAAGCGCGGCGGCGCTCCCGCCCGAGGGTTCGGATCCCACATGCAGACTGGTTCCAGCTCACTGGCTGAGTGAGGCGCGGGAGCAACACCGAGGGTTGCAATCCCGTTGCCGGTCCCCGGTCCGGTACGGGGGCAACACTGAGGGTTGCGATCCGTTGCCGGACACGGAAAAAGACAAAAAAGACAAAAAATAATAATAATAATAATAATAATGGCCAGTCTAAATGGAATGAGATGATATCTCAACGTGGTTTTGGTTTGCATTTCTCTGATGACTAGTGATGTTGAGCATTTTATCATGTAGCCATTGACCATTTGTATGTCTTCCTTTGAAAAATGTCTATTCATCTCCTTTGCCCATTTTTTAATTGGAGTATATGTTATTTCACTCTATAGTTGTTTGAGTTTTTTATATATTCTGGATATTAATCCCTCGTTAGATGTATAGTTTGCAAATACTTTCTCCCATTCTGTAGATTGTCTTTTGACTCTGTTGATTATTTCGTTTGCTGTGCAGAAGCTTTTTAGTTTTATATAATCCCATTTGTTTATTTTTTCTTTTGCTGCTTGTGCTTTTGAGGTCTTATTCATAAAGTCTGTGCCCATTCCTACTTCCTAGAGTGTTTCCTCTATATTTTCTTGCTCTGACCTTAAGTATTTTCTTTTGTTGCTTGTGCTTTTGAGATCCTGCTCATAAAGTCTTTGCCCATTCCAACTTCCTGGAGTGTTTTCCCTAAGTTTTCTTGCTCTGATCTTAATTATTTCTTCCATCTACTACTTTTAGGATTGGATTGTTGTTGTTTTTCTAATTCTTTGAGGTGTAGTGTTAAGTCATTTATTTGAAGTCTTTCTATTCTTTTGATGTGCTTACTGCAATAAACTTCCCTCAGTACTGTTTTGCAGTATCCCACAGGTTTCAGAATTATGTATCTTTATTTTCGTTAGTTTCAAAAATTTTTTTGATTTCCTCTTTAAATTCTATTTGGTCCCATAGGTCATTCAGGAGCATGTTGTTTAGATTCCATGCACTTGTGTAGTTTCCAGTGTTTTGCTTGTTATTGATTTCCAGTTTCAACTGATTGTGGTATGAAAATATACTTGGAATGATTTTGATTTTTTAAAATTTGCTGAGACTTGATTTGTGACCTAATGTGGTCTATCTTGGAGAATGTTCCATGTGCTGATGAGAAGAATATATATTCTATGGTTGTTGGATGAAATGTTCTGTAGATATCGGGCAGATTCAATTGGTCTAAGGCATAGTTTAATCCTGTGTTTCTTTGTTGATTTGTTCCCTGGGATATCTGTCCAATGCTGAGAGAGGGGCATCCAAGTCACCCACTATTATCATATTAGGGTCTATTCTCTTTTTTTTTAGGTCTAAGAGTGTTTGCTTTACATATCTGGGTGCTCCACTCTTGGGTGCATACATATTTATGATTGTTATGTCTTCTAAAAGGATGGACCACTTTATCATTATATAGTGGCTTTCTTTGTCTCTTTTTACAGTTTTTGGTTTAAAGTCCATTTTATCTGTTGCAAGAATAGCTACTCCTGCTCATTTTTGGTTTCCATTTGCATGGCATATCTTTTTTCCATTCCTTCACTTTTGGTCTGTGTGTCTTTACAGGTGAGGTGAGTCTCTTGAAGACAACATACAGTTGGATCTTGCTTTTTAATCCAATCAGTCTGTGCCTTTTGAATGGGGAGTTTAAATTCTTTACATATAGGATTGTTTTTGACAGGTATTACTTTACTCCTGTTATTTTACTGCTTTTTGTTTAGATGTTTTAAACATCTTCTGTTTCTTTCTTCCCCTTTTATTTTTTATCTTCAATATTAGTTGGATTTTTCAGGTGCTATGATTTAGCTTCTTTCTTTTTCTCATTTGCACTTTTTTTTTACTCTTTCTTGTGTATCTGTGATAGTGATTTTTGTTTTTTGGATTCTAAATGCAGGACTCCTTTGAGAATTTCCTGTAGAACTGGTCGTGTAGTGGTGAACCCCCACAACTTTTGTTTGTCTGGGAAATACACTAGTTCTCCTTCATTTCTGAAGGAGAGCCTTGCTAGGTACAGAATTCTTGACTGGAAATTTTTTTTCTTTTAGTATTTTGGATATATCATTTCATTTCCTTCTGGCATGTTAAGGTTCCAGTTGAAAAGTTTGCTGTTATTCTAATGGGGGCTCCCTTATAGGTAACTTGATGCTTTTCTCTTGCTGCTTTTAGAATTCTCTCTTTGTCTTTGAGCTTTGCTAGTTTGGTTATAATATACCTCGGAGAAGAGTTTTTTGGATTGAATCTGTTTGGGAATCATTGGGCTTCCTGATCTGAAGGTCTGCATTTCTCCCTATATGTGGGAAGTTTTCTGTTATTATTTCCTTGAATAGTTTTTCAGTGCCTTTTCCTTTCTCCTCCCCATCTGAAATACCCATGATTTGGATGTTTTTGCACTTGAGGTTGTCTGCTAGCTCTCTTAGATTGTCTTCATTTTTAAAAAATTCTTTCTTTCTTTTTTTTTTTTTTTGTCTGCCTGGGTTATTTCAAAAAGACCATTTTCAGGATTCTTTCTTCTGCTTGCTCTAGCATGCTGCACAGGCTCTCTGTTGTGTCTTTTTTTTTTTCATTGGAGTTTTTATTTATTTCCTTAAGTTCTAGGAGTCTACTACATTCTTTTTTAAGGTATTAATCTCTTTTTAAATTTCCTCCTTTATATCCTGGATATTTTTTCTTGTTTCATTGTCTTCTCTAATTGAATCTTCTTTTATCTCTTTGAGTTTTCTTAAGATTGTTGCCCAGAATTTCTTTTCTGACATTTCAAGGGTTTCCTGCTCTATGGGATCTGGTGCTTGAGAATTACTGTATTCCTTCAGTGATGTCATACCTTCTTGTTTATTTGTAGTTCTATTATTTTTTTTTTTTTTATGTTCGGTCATCTGGTAGGACACTTGTTTCTTCTATTACTCTGGAGTGAGCTATGAGGAGAAAGACTTCCTCCTTTATTTGTAGGCTCTACTGGTGACTCTTCTTGTATAAATGCAGTTGAGTGTGTGGTGGGCTGCCTGTAGGTGGCCCTGACTGCTACTGCGATGCTGAGTCATCCATATGGTGGCAGTAGGTGGTAGCCACCTACATACTAGGTGGCTATGGCTGTGGTAGACAACTTTGGCTCTTGCTCAGGTGATGAGTGGGCCTTTCCAGAGCTCAGGTCTAGGCTTGCAGCAGCATGCAGGATAGCACTCACCTCTACTCCTGCTCCTGTAGTGAGAGGGTCTTTCCAGGGCTTCAGTTTGGGCCTGCAGCAGTGCATGGGACATCACTCACCTTGGCTCCTGCTCAGGCAGTGGGTAGGTCTTTCTGGGGCTTTGGTCTGGGCCTGCAGTGGTGGCAGGCAGAACAATGCTTACCTTGGCACCCATATATTTCAAGAAAACACATCTTCTAGTTATTTATTGCTGTGTAGCAAACCACCCCAAAACTTCATGACTTAAAACAACAGTATTATTTTTCTCATAAATCTGCAATTTTGAAAGGGCTTTATGGAGACAGCATGTTTCTATTCCATTTAATGTCAGCTTGGGCATCTCAAAGGCAAGGAGCTGGAATCATCTGAAAGCTCATTCAATTACTTGGGTTGGTGTTGTTACTGGCTGTTAGCTTGGATCTTAGCTGGAACTATCTACCAAAATGCCTTACTGTGTCCTTTCTAGGTGGTCTGGGTTTTGTCACAACGTGGTAGCTAGATTTCAAAGTCAAGAATCCCAACAGAGACAGAATTTAGTGGGCACAGTATTGCTGCTTCTATCTTAGCCTTGGAAGTTACATAGCATCACTTCTGCCATATTTTATACATTAAAAGAGAATTACTAAGACTTTATGGACATGTTTTAAAACAAGGACAACCAACAACAACAACAATGACAACAAAAAACAAAGTCATGCTTTATATCACATCAATTCATAGCTCCCCAAATAATTATTTTCTTTCTGGGATTATGAATCATTCTTTTTATACTGGAACATTCTACATATTGTTACATCTCATGGGGACATTCATTTCCATCAGTCTCATTGGGATATTTATTTTCCTTAGCTTTCTCCTTTCTTTACTTCTGTAGAATTACAGCAGACCTAAAACAATTTAGACCTTGCAATCTATCATTTTAAACATTTGTGCCAGTATCCCAAGTTATCTTGACACATTGTCATTTTTTTCCACTCCCCTATAAATGTCCACCTTTGTAGGAACACAGTATTTGTCTTCCCCAAACTTGTAGCAGTTTCCTGAGTACTTCTGAATAAAATCAAATAACTAGACAGGTTATATATACGTGCATACATATAAAATTTGTCAATAGTTTCAGCTGGATTTTAGAGATGACCTGGCAATCTAATGTGTCCACAGTCAGTTTATGCTCCAGCCGTTCTCACTTTTACAAGATAAACTCATTTTCTCATAAACTCATATCACAAAATTTATATATAAATTTAGTCCCTTCTCTGTACTCTCATGATCAACTTCAACTCCCTGATCCATTTTCAAAAAACACAGATTCATTTTGAAAAATCTTAGAAATTATTATAAGTCTTTACTGAGATTTGAATGGGACAATCCAGAGTTGCTATGATTCATCCTATACCAAAACTTTCTAAAAATCACCTAAAGTACCTGTACAAATTGTTATGCCCATGGCAGCTTCTAGAAATCTCTCCACCCTGTCCATGATCCAATTCTTGCTACACTTCTCCCAGTTCACACGCTCCTTCCCTGCCTTTCTCCTCAGCTCTATTAATTCATCACTCATTTCTAAAACCTTGATTTTCCAACATAATATCCTCTCTTCCATGGAAAATTCCCCCCAAAATGTAATTTATCTTCTGATCTTCTGCTTCATAAGCAAAGGAATCTGTCAGCAATTTTGGAGAATAAAATCATTTGTTTTATTCATTTTGTTATCTTCTCCTCTGAAAAACATGTTTAATGACCCCCTCCCAAGCAAAGCTAACACACATCTCTCTTTCAAATGAATCGATAAGAGGAGAAAACACAATGTTGACTTGAGACATCGGAGCCTTTTCTGACTGACTACTAAACTCTGCTTCCTTCCCCGCGTCCTGGTTCAGTCCTCTCTCTTACACCTGTGGATGGTGACGCCTGTCTCAGCCTGGCTGCAATCATAAAGTTTCTAATAAAGCTTGCAGTTGGGTATTCGCAATTGTGGGAGCAAACTCATTATTATCAGAATTCAATTTTAATCAAGCTTCTCCTTATGTCACAGTCCGGAGAGAAAGTGAAAGATTCATCTTGTTTGTTCCTTGTCAGTGTAGCTGGTCCACAAATATCTTCATCATCTCACAAGTGCAATGACGTGAGAACACCTCAATTCTCATCATGCTGATGGGAATAGAGAGTGCCAGGGACTTGACGCCTAGCTGGTCACAGTGACCTTACCGCTTACCAATCCAGTCACTCTGGAAGTAAATTAGAAGGGGTAATATGTGACTTGAGCCCTGAGCTAGGCTTGGAGAGTACTTGCCTGGTGAATAATATGCCAAAACCTTTCTCTTCCACTCTCAGCAGGACCTTGTGCGTGAAGAGAACTGACTTCAGGGGTGTGAGAAACACTTGGATCACTCAGACTCCCCACTTCTGCCCAGGTATCTTGAGCCAGAGCCCCCTTGTTGATCCATTATTCCTCGGTTCTAAATAACTTTACGAACTGTCACTCTTTGGGTTTTGGATGAAGCTTGGCTTTTTTTAGTAACTCATAAGTATAACAAGAGATCATAAATATAACAATAGATTACAGTTGATTCTTATTATTTGCTGTAGTTAGGTTCTTAAAAAGTCTCCACAAGTACTGAATTAGCAAATAATGGGCCATTGCTCCTAGGGGAAATACAGGGTTAGTGTCCTGCAAGCTTCTGGTCACATTTTTGTAAACTAATCAATGTATAAACTTATGTGTTTCTGTTTAAATATACATTATTTAAAATACGCCACTGATTCATTAACATTTAACTCACAAACCAGAGCACTATAATTCACGTCATGCCTGAATGAAGATTCTCTAACATAAGTACTCTTTCCATAAGGCACAGTCTTTTCACATGTAGCAAAACTAAACAGCACTTTAGCACTATGCTTGGTAGACAGTTTAACAGCAAAATCACCAACAAAAAGCACAAAAATGTGAAAATATGGCACTAAACAGACTGTTAAAATTTTATTTACAGTATGAGAACTGAAATAAGAAAGCAGAGTGTTGAGATGGAAAGACATGCTTTGGGCAACTAAAATTTTTTGCCACCCTGTGCATGTTCACGAATGACTCTGAAAGTGCTATATTAGGGTTGGTTTTGAGGTTATGAATTTTTAGCAAGTAGAGGAAATTGCAAATATGGAATCTGTGAATATTGATAATTGCAAGATTTGGCCTGAACATGTCCTTTGTTGGTCCTAACAATGATTATCCACAGCATGCTAAACCTAGATGGCATTATTAGAATATAATATTTAAAAATTAGGGAATTTAACACTTTGTACATACTGAATTTCAGTTGCTGTTTAAAATTTGGAAGATATGGCAACAATTAGGCCCTAGCTCCATTATGATGACAGTAATCCCCAAGACCCAAACAGTAGCTAAACTCCTCAGATGGGCAGGATTTGTGCTTTTCAATTCTAAGTCTTGAAATACCCTCCTGCTGCATTAATTTATATTGACCAATGCTGGAATCGAATTCGAGATCCCTGCTTTAAAGCTCTCTACCAGTCTTGTTTTTCTCCAGTACCAAACAACCATACCAATAATTCTTTCCTTAGAATTTCCAAGGAGTTGCCAAGTTCCCGTGGACTCAGGGGCTGATGACTGATCAAGTAAAACTCTTCAGCTGGACCCCGGACATTTCTCTCTATCCAAGAAAGACTTAATTTTCTAGAAAATTTTTAGTCTAAGACTATAGGTTAAAGAACTTGTCAGTTTACAATTTCACAAAGAAGTTTCTAAGGCTGTCTTAATTTGATGAGTTGACATAATTCTGAATAAATTTAATTCTACCTCTAATAAAGCACAGTCATGAAGAGCAAATTCTGTTAACCATAATTCTAATCCCAGAGAGTTCTCTGCAATTTCCATAGATTTGGGTTATTTCAAAAAACTAATCACACTTTTTGTCCTATTAACACCCAATCCCTCACACTCTAATTTCAACACATGGTGGTCATTGCAAAGGTATCCTTTAAGCTTAGTTCTAGGGTAATGTCTTCATTCAAAATGTCACTGAATCCTCACCTTATGTCTAAGATCTAAGGGCTGGCTGGTTAGCTCAGTTTGTTAGAGCACAGTGTTGTAGCACCAAGCTCAAGGGTTTGGATCCCCATACTGGCCAGCCATAAATATATAAATAGATATCCCATAAATTGTACACCTCATAAAGCTAAGTCTATAGCGGTCAATCTGAACATAGTGAACATTCAAAAGAGATACAAGTTCAACATAAAGAGCTATAAAGAATAATTTAGATATTTATTGTGAGATTTTTTTTAGGGGGAATCATCACGAAGAAAAACTTTCCTAAGAGCCTTTAGATATCTCTCCATGTTACTGGAGGTCCACACAAAGCTGTCTTCCTTCTTCATGCCCTTTTTTCAATGTTGTGATATTCTCTTATTTACCTCCTCCCTTTTACAAGTAGTAGACAGCAACTACCTCAAAGTCTCACTATCCAAAATACAAATATCCCTCTGACTCACTTCTCTGAGTCTCATCATACTAACATTACATTTAAAAAATGTAATATGGTTGAATGCTTGTCTATTTTCTCACACTATAATGGAATTATTTAAATGCAGAGATTGGGTCTTGAGTACCCCTTGTATCCCTAGGGATAAGCTCATGGCAGATACTCAATATTTCTATGTTGACTTTGAACATCCACTTGCATCAGATTATTGTCAGTGTAACACATATATGTGCTCGGCATAGAAATTCTCAATACTTACATGTTGCTTCATTTTATTAGGCAATGACATAGAAAAAATACTGACATTAAGTGGTGTCAACTGGAAGACTTGGATTGAAGAGGCTTAAAACTTTTGCTGCCCAAGCAGTTAATCTTCAAGATTGATGGAATCTTATTTTTAGATGATGAAAATATATATAGGCAGTTGCTTTAATAATTATTAATGGCAGCTGTCAGGCATACGACAATTGACTGAAGATGAGTCAGACCGGCCATAAAAAATTTGAGTTTTGAACACAAGCAGAAGAGAAAAGGTCCTGTAATTGTTTACAAGCTCACCAAAGAGAGTCTGCTAATTAAACACTGGAGTATTTACCTGAAACGCCCAATATGGGAAACTAATAAACTTGCTTAAAGGATGCAAACAAGTTATCACCTGCTTTGTCAGTCAATAATACTGGAAAGAAGCAATTTTCATCACTGTGGGGACCCTCAAGTTAATTCAGAAGCCACCCTATTTTAATTAGCTTCAGAGACTCCATACTGGGTGGTACAGTTTAGCCATCCACCTTTCTGGTATATAAAAGTCATTTTTAAAACATAAAATACAGGGGGAAACTGTGCAGGTCTCTGTACATGATTCACTCTAGCTACATTAGGGACAAAGGAAAAGGAAAAAGAGACAGAAAGATGGTCTGTTATGCTAGGGCTATAACGCACTTGAAAAAGAGCAGAAGAAACTGGCTAAAGAATTGTTTAACCAAAATCCCATTGCTTACTGTATAATAATAGTCAGATCAGAAAATACTAAACATGACACAGTAGCGAGAACACAGTAAGCAAGACATCCTTCCTACCACATATGCTAACTATGGTGTATTAATACTCTGAAATGTATGGCTGCTTCCATAAAAATATATTTTTAGAATAGCAAACTATAAAGTTATATTCAAGAAAAACATTTAACACTGACTTTATGAACAGTTGTGATTAACTTAAAATTAAATATTTATTATTATTATTGGGATTAATTTTATCATATTATTACATGGGGGAAAGACAAAAGTGTACATCTAGCAGTACAATTGGGAAGGAATATCTGGAAATTATAATATTTGTCTTGGGATACTTTATCCAAAGCAAGCTAAGAAACTGATTCTTGACTAAATTTCTTTCCTGCCTCTCTGAAACAGTCACAAAATCATGAATAAGATATTTTCGCATTAGAGTGTCTGCTTTTAGAAAGATTATTTTTAAGCAGGAGTTTTAAGTAAGAAGAATAAAATATTTTTGAAACATAATCAAAAAGACAGAGAATAACAAATGCTGGTGAGGATGTGGAGAGAAGGGAACACTCTTGCACTGTTGGTGGGACTGTAAATTAGTGCAACCACTATGGAAAACAGTACGGAGGGAGGTTTCTTAAACAACTACAGATAGATCTTCCATACAATCTAGCAATCCCACTTCTGGGTATATACCCAAAGGAATGGAAATTATCATGTCAAAGGGACACCTGCACTCCCATGTTCATTGCAGCTCTGTTCACAATAGCTAAGGTATGGAACCAACCTAAGTGTCCATCGATGGATGACTGGATAAGGAAGATGTGGTATACATACACCATGGAATACTACTCTGCCATAAAAAAGAATGAATTCTCCCATTTGCAACAACATGGATGAGCTTGGAGAAACTTATGTTGAGTGAAATAAGCAAAGCACAGAGGGGTAAATACTGCATGTACTCACTCATAGGTGCGAGCTAAGGGAGAAAGAAGGAAGGAAAGAAAGACAACAGTGGTGTGTGGACTTGCAGACGGAGAGAACATACCTAGGGATACAAAGTAGAGTGGGGAAAGGGGATGAGGAGGGAAGCCAGGGATAATTGGGTGGAGAACATGGGGTATAATCACAATTTGTGGTAATGGGCATGCTTCCAGTATGGATCTGGCCCTCACATCTTGGGCACGAGTGGTGACAATTAGTTTTATACCTCATGAATATTCATAACCAATAATAAATAAATAAATACTAACAATATTTAGAATTTGAATTAAGTAGTATATGAATTACTAAGCAGTAAGAGTTACATCAACATATATTTTTTCTCTCCCTCCCTTCCTTCTTTGCATTCTTTTTTTCTTTCCCTTTTTTAAAGTTTTTAAACAGTTTTACTGAGGTATAGTTGACAAAAAATACACTCTACTTATTTAAGGTGTACAATTTGATAAGGTGTAACATATGTATACACAAGTAAACCCATCACCACAATCAAGGTAATGAACATATCCATCACCATCGGAAGTTTCTTCTTGGCCCTTTGTGATGCCTCCTACCCACATTTACTCTCTTCTCATAATCAGGCAATCACTGATCTGCTTTCTGTCACTATATTAATTTGTAATTTCAAGAGTTTTATATAAATGACATCAGATATTATGTGGATATACCACCATATTTTAGTCAATCACCTACTGATGGGCATTTGGGTGGTTTCTAGGCTATTACAAATAAAACGACTATGAACATTCTTATGTAATATGTGATATATGGGGGGTAAATACTTAGAATTACAATAACTGGATCGTATGCTAGGTGCATGTCTCAAATTTTAAGAAACTGCCAAACTCTTTTACAAAGTGGCTGTAGCATTTGATATTTCTGCAAGCAGTGTATGAGAATTCCAGTTGCTCCACATTCTTAGCAAACCTTGGTATACTCAGCCTTTTTAGTTTTAGCCAGTCTAACTAATTTTAAATTTAATTTGTATTATAGTTATATTTCATTGTGATTTTAATTTGCATTTCCATAAAGAGGAATGATATAGTCTTGTGCTTATTGGCCATCCATATATCATCTTTGTCCTTTTTTTTTTTTTTTTTGTGACCGGTAAGGGGATCACAACCTTTGGTGTGGTGTCACCCGCACCGCGCTCAGCCAGTGAGCACACCGGCCATCCTTATATAGGATCCGAACCCACGGTGGGAGCGTCGCTGCACTCCCAAGCGCTGCACTCTCCTGAGTGCGCCACGGGGCCGGCCCCATATATCATCTTTGGAAAGTGATTGTTCAAACTCTTTGCCCCACTTTACTGGATTATTCACTTCCATATTATCATGTTTTTAGAGCTACTTATAATTTAGCATACAAGCTCTTTGTCAGACATATGTTTTGTAAATATTTTCCTAAAGTTTAACTCCCCAAAAACAGACACTTTAAATTTTGATTAAGTTCAATTTCCATTTCCTTTATAGTCGTGCTTTTGATGTCATATCTAAGATATCTTTGCCTAGGTCAGGGTCATAAAATTTTCCCTATGTTTTCTTTGGGAAGTTTTATAGTTTTAGGTTTTAAATTTAGGTTTATTACTAATGATTTACCACATATGTCTTAGTCTGTTTGGGCTGCTGTAACGAAATATCATAAACTAGCTGGCTGCTGAACAACAGAAATTTATTTCTCACAGTTCTGGAAGCTGGGAAGTCCAAGATTAAGGCACTGGCAGATTTGGTGTCTTGTTCAGTGAGGACCTGTTCCTTGGTTCATAGATGGTACCCCCAGTTATGTTCTTACATGGTGGAAGGAGCAAAGGAGCTCCCTGGGTCTCTTTTATACAGGTACTAATCCTATTCATAAGATGGCCTAACCACCTCCCAAAGGCTGCACTTCCTAATACCATTGCCGTGGGGGTTAGCATCTCAATTTATAAATTTAAGGGGTGGGGGACACCAACATTCAAACCATAGAATCATATAAATGGAATCATACAATATTTGTCCTCTTCTGTCTGGTTTGCTTCATTTAGTGTGTGTTCAAGTTTCATTCATGTCATAGCACATATGAGAATTTTATTCCTTTTTTTTTTTTTTTTTTTGTTTTTTTTTTTTTTTTT
>NW_007738035.1:41578-47607 GCF_000696425.1 Galeopterus variegatus
CTGACCGGGCAGGGGACGGGCAACCGGATTGCGACCCTCGGTGTTGCCCCCGCGCCTCGCTCAGCCAGTGAGCGGGAACCGGTCTGTATGTGGGATCCGAACCCTCGGCGGGAGCGCCGCCGCGCTTCCCAAGCGGCGCACTTATCCAGTGCGCCACTGGGCCGGCCCGAGAATTTTATTCCTTTTTAAGGCTGAATAATATTTCATTGTATGTTTCTACCACATTTTGTTTATCCATTCATCCATCGACAGACATTTAGGTTTTATCTACCTTTTGGCTTGAATGATGCTGCTATAAACATTGGTGTACAAATATCTGAGTACTTATTTTCAATTCTTTGGGATATATTCCTATATTCGAAAAATGTAATTGTTAACCATAAGGTAACTCTATGTTTAATTTTTTGAGGAACTGATATACTGTTTTTCACAGTAGCTGCAACATTTACATTCCCACCAGCAATGCACAAAGATTCCAATTTCTGCACATTTTTGCCCACACTCAATTTTTTTTTTACAGAGTAATTATCCAAATTAATTTAAAGTGGTATCTCATGGTTTTGATTTGCATTTCCCTAATAATTAGTGATGTTGAACATCTTTGCACATGGTATTGGCCATCTGTGTACTGTCTTTGATAAAATGTTTGTTCAGATCATTTGCCCATTTTTCAATCAGTTTTTCTGATTTTTTTGTTATTGAGTTATAGGAGTACTTTATTTATTCTTGACATTAACACCTTAGATATGTGACTTGCAAATGTTCTCTTATTCTGCGGGTTGTATTTTCATCCTGATGATTGTGTCCTTAGCTGCATAAAAGTTTTTAATTTTGATTAGGCCTAATTTACCTATTTTTTTCTTTTGTTGCCTGTGCATTTGGTGCCATATCCAAGAAATCATTGCTAAATTCAGTGTCACAGAGCTTTTCTCCTTTTTTCTTCTAAGAGTTTTACAGTTTTAGACTTTACATTGACGTCTTTGATCCATTTTGAGTTATATTGAATTATTCTCAAGTGTTAAACTAATCTTGTAATCCTGGTTAAAGCCCATTTAGTGATGATTTATTACTTATATAATGTTCAATTGGAGTTGCCAAATTTTTATTACGAAATTTGAATCTATGTTCATGAGAAATTTTTTGTTGTTGTTCTTGCAAATCTATTTCTGGCTTGGGTATCAGAGTAATTCTGGCATCATGGACTGAGTTGGGAAGTATTTCATCCTCTTTAATTTTCTGGGGGACTTTAAATGGAATTAGTGTTATTTCCACTTAAATGTTTGGTTTACCAAAAAAGCCATTTGAGCTTGATAATTTGTTTGTTTTGTGGGAAGGGTTTTAAATATAAACTTAATTTTAATAATAGATGTAGGGCCAATCAGATTTTTCCTTGAATTAATTTTGGCAGTTTATACATTTCATCAAAGTTACTTCATTGAATTTTTTAGTGAACAGCTGTTTATAATATTCCCTTATTATCCTTTTAATATCTGCAGAATTTGTTCTGGTGTCACCTCTCTCGTTCCTGATACTGGTAGGTGTTTGTCTCTTTCTCTGTCTGTCCTATACTATCCCTATCTCTATGTCTCTTTCTCTGCTTATTTTTTACCTGACCGGTTTTGCTAGAGGTTTATTCATTTTATTAAACTCAGAGATCCACCTTTTGGTTCCATCTACTTTCTCTTGTTTGTTTTTCTGTTTTATATTTCTTATTTTTAAATATTTTTATTGAAACATATTGCTTGCACATATTTATGGGGTACAGTTATATTCCAATGCATGTATACATTGTGTGCTGATCATTCGGGGTAATTAGCATATTTATCATTGCAAAACTTGATCATTTCTTTGTGACATGCACATTTGATCTCTCTTCCAGTCTTTTGGTTACATGCAGTCAATCATTATTGATTATAGTTTTCTGGGTTGACCATACACCAATAGGGCTTATTTTTCCTATCTCACAGTACTATAATTCCCATTAATCATCCTCTCACTATCTCTCTCTCCTCCATTTACCACCTCTAGTAACCATAATTCTTCTCTCTCCTTTTAACAGGGCAACTTATTATTACTATTAATTTGTGTTTGTTTGTGTATATTTTGTTCTCTTTTTTAAGCTTGCACATATGAATGAGAACATGCAGTATTTCTCTTTCTGTGCCTGGTTTATCTCCCTTAACATAGACTCATTCATATTGCTGCTAATGGTAGAATTTCATTCTTTATTATGGCTGAGTAGTATTCTATTGTGCATATGTACCACATATTCTTTATCCAGTCATCTATTAATGGACATTTAGGGTGGTTCCATATCTTGGCTATTGTTAACAGAGCTGCAATAAACCTGGGAGTGCAGGTATCCTTTCAAAATGATGCTTTCTGTTCCTTTGGGTATATACCCAGTAATGGGATTCTGGGTCATATGGTAGTTCAACTTATAGTAGTTTGAGGAAACTCCATACTATTTTCCGTAATGGCTGTACTACTTTACAATCCCACCAGCAACGTATAAAGGTTCCCATTTCTCTGCTTCCTTGCCAAAATCTGTTACTTTCTGTCTTTTTGATAAAAGCCAGTCTAACTGGGGAAAATGTTGTCTCAATGTGGTTCTGATCTGAATTTCCCTGATTAGTGATGTTGAGCATTTTTTCATATACCTGTTGGCCATTTGTATGTCTTCTTTTGAGAAATTTCTATTGAGCTCCCTTGCCCATATTTTAATTGGGTTATTTGTTTTTTTACTATTGAGTTGTTTGAGTTCCTTGAATAGTCCAGAAATTAGCCCCTTGTCAAATGCATAGTTTGCAAATATTTTCTCCCATTCTGTAGGTTGTCTCTTCACTCTGTTCATTGTTTCCGTTGCTGCATAGAAGTTTTCAGTTTGATAAAATTCCATTTGTTTATTTTTACTTTTGTTGACTGTGCCTTTGGGGTCTTATTCATGTAATCTTTGCCTACTCTTATGACCCTGAATTGTCTTCTAGAATTTCTATAGTTTCAGGTCTTACATTTAAGTCTTTAATCCATTTTGAATTGTTTTTCATATGTGGTGAGGGATAGGGATCTAGTTTCATTCTTCTACACATGGATGTCCAGTTTTCCCAGAACCATTTATTGAAGAGGCTTTATCAAAGGTCAATTGGTTGTAAGGGCATGGGTTTATTTCTGGGCTTCCTATTCTGTTTCATTGGTCCGGTGTTTTTGTGCCATTACTATGCTGTTTTGGTTACTAAAACTTTGCTGTATAATTTGAAGTCAGGTAATGTAATGCCTCCTGCTTTGCTCTTTTTGCTTAAGATTGCTTTGTTGCTCCATATGAATGTTAGAATTATTTTTTTATTTCTGTGAAGAATGTCATTGGTTATTTGATGGCGATTGCATTGAATCTGTAGATTGCTTTGGGTAGTATGGACATTTTCACAACATTAATTCTACCAATCTGTGAGCATGGATTTTCATTCCATTTTGTGTGTATGTGTGTGTCTTCTTTAATTTCTTTTGTTACTGTTTTGTAGTTTTCACTGCAGAGGTCTTTCACATCCTTGGTTAGATTTATTCCTAGGTATTTTATGCTTTGGTATCTATTGTAAGTGGGATTGCTTTCCTGATTTCTTTTTCTACTAGTTTGTTGTTGGTCTATAAAACACTACTGATTTTTGTATATTAATTATATATCCTGCAATTTTGCTGAATTTGTTTATCAGCTCTAAGAGTGTTTTGGTGGATTCTTTAGGTTTTTCTACATATAAGATCATGTTATCTACAAACAGGGACAATTTGACTTCCTCTTTTCCAATTTGGATGTCCTTTATTCTTTTATCTTGCCCCATTGCTCTGGCTAGAACTTCCATGTTAAATGAGAGTGATGAGAGTGGGCACCCCTGTCTTTTTCCTGTTCTTACAGAAAAAATTTTCAACTTTTCTCCATTTGGGATAATGTTAGCTGTCGTTTGGTCTTATTGGCTTTTATTGTGTTGAGATATTTTCCTTCTATACCTAATTTGTTGATAGTTTTATCATAAAGCAATGCTGATTTTTTTAAAAGAATAAACATTTCTTTTATCTGAACATTCTCCTTACCTAAATGCAACCTTTAATTGTATTTGCTTTTTGCAAAAATTACATAATATGCAGAACTCATGTTAAAATTCTGTTTAAACACCAACACCATAAATCAGCTCAAAATTCCAAACTCAAGATAACTTTGGTTACTCAAATTTTTATTGCTAGCAATGCTGAATTTTATCAAATGCTTTTTGTATATATTAAGATCATCATGGGGTTTTTATCTTTCATTTTGTTGATGAGGTGTATGACATTTATCATTTTGCATCTGTTAAACCATCATTGAATCCTTAAGATTAATTTCATTTAAGCATGATACATATTTTTTTTTGATGTGCTGTTGGGTTCTGTTTGCTAGTACTTTGTTGAAATTTTTTGTATCTAAGTTCATCAAGAATATTGCCTTGTAGTTTTCTTTTGTTGTTCTCTTTTTCTAGTTTGGGCATCATGGCAATGCTGGCCTTGTAGAATGAGTTTGGGGGAATACCTTCTGCNCTCTTTAATACACTCATTTTTATAACAAACTAATAATTACACAGTAAGAATCATGCATATATGTTATTTAGCACACTGCCTGACACAAAGTAAATGCTCAAAAACAGTCTAATATTACTTATTGGAAACAAGCAAATAGACTATTCAAGTGTTCAGTTACAAGTACTCTGTGCTTCAAAATCTGCTAAAGGGGCTGAGTACATGCAGGGCAGGGAGACGTCCAGCAGGGGAGGTGGAAGCTCTGCAGAAACCACATGCCCTGTGGTGCCGTTGCGTGACCCAGGAGGCTGGCCAAGTGCATGCTGAAAAGAGAGGCATCTCCCTGGAGAGGACCAAGACCTGAGGTGACCACACACGCAAGGCACTAGNCTTTAATCCATTTTGAATTGTTTTTCATATGTGGTGAGGGATAGGGATCTAGTTTCATTCTCCTACACATGGATATCCAGTTTTCCCAGAACCATTTATTGAAGAGGCTTTATCAAAGGTCAATTGGTTGTAAGGGCATGGATTTATTTCTGGGCTTCCTATTCTGTTTCATTGGTCTGGTGTTTTTATGCCATTACTATGCTGTTTTGGTTACTAAAACTTTGCTGTATAATTTGAAGTCAGGTAATGTAATGCTTCCTGCTTTGCTCTTTTTGCTCAAGATTGCTTTGTTGCTCCATATGAATGTTAGAATTATTTTTTTATTTCTGTGAAGAATGTCATTGGTTATTTGATAGCGATTGCATTGAATCTGTAGATTGCTTTGGGTAGTATGGACATTTTCACAACATTAATTCTACCAATCTGTGAGCATCGAACTTCATTCCATTTTGTGTGTGTGTGTGTCTTCTTTAATTTCTTTTGTTACTGTTTTGTAGTTTTCACTGCAGAGGTCTTTCACATCCTTGGTTAGATTTATTCCTAGGTATTTTATGCTTTTGGTAGCTATTGTAAGTGGGATTGCTTTCCTGATTTCTTTTTCTACTAGTTTGTTGTTTGTCTATAGAAACACTACTGATTTTTGTATATTAATTATATATCCTGCAATTTTGCTGAATTTGTTTATCAGCTCTAAGAGTGTTTTGGTGGATTCTTTAGGTTTTTCTACATATAAGATCATGTTATCTACAAACAGGGACAATTTGACTTCCTCTTTTCCAATTTGGATGTCCTTTATTCTTTTATCTTGCCCCATTGCTCTGGCTAGAACTTCCATGTTAAATAAGAGTGATGAGAGTGGGCACCCCTGTCTTTTTCCTGTTCTTATAGAAAAAAATTTCAACTTTTCTCCATTTGGGATAATGTTAACTGTCGTTTGATCTTATTGGCTTTTATTGTGTTGAGATATTTTCCTTCTGTACCTAATTTGTTGATAGTTTTATCATAAAGCAATGCTGATTTTTTTTAAAGAATAAATATTTCTTTTATCTGAACATTCTCCTTACCTAAATGCAACCTTTAATTGTATTTGCTTTTTG
>NW_007738036.1:0-950 GCF_000696425.1 Galeopterus variegatus
ACACCCTTACTAAACTATCTCTGGAACTTCACCTTGGCTGGACCTGCCTCTTACCACTAGCCTTGTTCAGGCTTAGAGTTCACCCAAAAAACCCTTCAAACCTCTCCCCATTTGAATCATACCCTCCCACTACTCTCCCACCTCCGGGCTGAGCTCTGGAAACATCAGGATTGGACCTAATCCTACTTCTTCCCTAAACGACCCTGTAGTACACTTCCCCAGATCCACAAAGTCCTTTAACTCCTAAATGGGAGGGCCCTTACCCAGTATTCTTTGCACTCCCACAGCTGCCAAGCTTGTAAGGGCGCGACACTGAGGGTTGTGATCCGTTGCTGGTCACAAAAAAAGACAAAAAGACAAACAAACAAACAAACAAACAAACAAAAAACAACCAAGTAACTCCATGGATCCACATTTCCAGGTTAAAGCCCTGCCCTCAAGGCCCACCGACAAACCTCACGGATTTGGATTGTCGGGAGGGGCCCTAGGGCATACTTTATGGGCAGTTAAAGATATCAATACTAAACTTGAACAAGCCTTGACCTCTACCACTGAGTCCCCTTTCATCCCTACAAAAACAGGTCACCTCCCTAGCCAAGGTAACTCTACTGCAGAGAAGGGAGGCACATGCATCTTCCTCAGGGAAGAATGTTGTTATTCAATGAATCAGGCTTAGTCGAAACTAACGTCATCAAACTCACTGATCTGGCCTCTAGCCTCCGGGCCATGTCCAACTCTAACCCCTTTTCTTTCTTTTTCCACAATCCTCTCCTAACCTGGATATGGCCTGTCGTAGGACTATTATCTACCCTGCATTATTCAAATAAGTAAAATTTCTAACCAAGCTTTTAACCAGCCTTTACTTAGAAATTACTGGCTGCTGGCCAAAGAAGACCCTTCCTGCTCCTCAATAGAATGCCTGACATCTTGCCAAAATGGATCTAAGTCAC
>NW_007738036.1:2106-6877 GCF_000696425.1 Galeopterus variegatus
GTCTGTGGCTTATCTTCTCATTCTCCTGACATTGTCTTTTGCAGAGCAGAAGATTTTAATTTAAAAAAAATTTTTTTTTATTTTGTCAGTATACAATGTGGTTGATTATTGTGGCCCATTACCAAAACCTTCCTCTCTCCTCCCTCTTCCCCCTCCCTCCCAGCAACCTCATATCTGTTCACTTGTCATATCAACTTCAAGGAATTGTAATTGTTAATTTTAATGAAGTCCAGTTTATTGATTCATTCTTCTATGGATCATGTTTTTGGTGCTTATATCTAAAAATCATCACTCTATCTAACCCAAGGTTATCTAGGCATTCACCTATGTTATCTTCGGGCCGGCCCAATGGGAGTTTTACAGTTTTGCATTTTAAATTTAGGCCTGTGATCCATTTTGAGTGTTGTATTTTTTTGTGAAGGTTGTAAGGTCCATGTCTAGATTCATTTTCTTTTTTATTTTACATGTAGATGTCTACTTGTTCTAGCACTATTTGTTGAAAAAAACTATATTTGCTTTATTGTATTGTCTTTGCTTATTGTTAAACATCTATTGACTATATTTATGGTGGTCTTTTTCTGGGCTCTCTGGTCTGTTTCACAGATTTATCTATTCTTTTGCCAGTACTAACCTGTCTTGATTACTGTAGCTTCATAGTAAGTTTTGAGTTGGGCAATGTTGGTTCTCTGACTTTGTTCTTCTTTAATAGTGAGTTGGGTGTTCTGGGTCTTTTGCCTGTCCATATACACTTTAGAATCAGCTTGTCAATATCTACAAAATAACTCATTGGATTCTTAATTGAGATTGCATTGTTGAATCTATACATCGAATTGGGAAGAACTGACATCTTGACAATACTGAGTCTTCCTATCCATAAATATAAAATATCTATTCATTGTATTTAGTGTATTCATCAATATTATCTTTTCATTAATGATATCTTTCATTGGGGTTTTATAGTTTTCCTCAAATAGATCTTTTGCATATTTTCTTAGATTTATACTTACATATTTCAATTTTTGGTACAAATGTAAATGGTAATGTGTTTTTAATACCAAATTTTACATGTTCACTGCTGGTATTAGGGAAGTTATTGATTTTTATATATTAACCTTGTATTCTGCAACTTTGTTATACTCACTTCTTAGTTCCAGGAGTTTTATTATTTTTAAAAAATATTTTGTTTTTTTAATTGACACATTGTAATTGTACGTATATATGGGGCACAATTTAATATTTCAATACACGTGTTTTGTATAATGATCAAATCAAGGTATTTAGCATATTCATCACTCAATGAATTTATCATTTATTTATGGCAAGAACATTCAAAAGCTGCTCTTTCAGCTCTTTTGTAATATACAATACCTTACTATTAGCCATTGTTACCCCATTGTAGAACACCAGAAATTATTCCTCCTAATTGTAACTTTGTATGTGTTGACTAACCTTTTCTTCTTTCAGTTCTTTCAAATTTTCTACATAGTCAACCATGTCATCTGTAAACAAAGACAGTTTTATTTCTTCCTTCTCAATATGTATATCTTTTTTCTTCTTGTCTTATTGCATTAACTAACACTTCCAGTATGATGTTGAAAAGTAGTAGTGAGAGGGGATGTCCTTGCCTTGCACCTGATCTTAGTGGGAAAGCTTCGAGTTTCTCACTATTAAGTATGATGCTAACTGTATGTATTTTGTAGATGATCTTTACCAACTTGAAGATGTTCTCCTCTATTTCTAGTTTACTGAGAGTTTTTAATTATGAATGAATGTTGAATTTTGTCATATGCTTTTTCTGCATCCATTGATATGATTATGTAATTTTTTTTGTCTCTAGTCTGTGAATGTGGTAGATTATGTTAATTGATTTTTGAATGTCAAACCAGCCTTGCATACCCGTCATATGCTTTTTCTGCATCCATTGATATGATTATGTAATTTTTTTTGTCTCTAGTCTGTGGATGTGGTAGATTATGTTAATTGATTTTTGAATGTCAAACCAGCCTTGCATACCCGGGGTAAATTCCACTTAGTCATTGTGTATAATTTTTTTCATACATTGTTGGACTTTGTTTGCTAATGCTTCGTTAAGAATTTTTGCACCTATGTTCCTAAGAGATATTGGTATATAGTTTTCTTTTCATGTAATGTCTTTGTTTGGTTTTGGTATGCATAACTCTTGAAGACCAGTTTCTCTCTCCACCTGTCTTGTGTCACACCTGGGTCCATGGGCATCATCCTGCCTGGCCTAAGTAAATTCTATGAGGAACACTAAGCCGCTTGCTACCTGGCGGGATCTCACAGCTGTTTATTATCTGAGATCTTGTTGTTTGTCTATCTATCTATAATAGATACCATTCTGAGGACTAAGAGAAATTATACTATATAAAAGGAGGCTTGCAAAATGTGGCTGTCTGGAATATGAGCGGAGAGCTCTTAAGAATTGCAGACTGCTATTTAAATTTCTGCCCTTATCCTATATAGTTGACTAATCTTAGGCAAACCTATTAGTAATCAGTGTTGAGTCTACCATCAATTTATCACAGTCCTTCAGGAAACTTTGATATATTTGTTCTGTACAGTTTCTTAGAGAAAAAATGTTGCGTCAGTTTGTTTTTAATTGTGTAAAGAAATGCTGTCTTTTTTTTTTTAATCCTAGGATTATCTTGTTCATGTTTGAAAATGGAAAGAGGGGGTGGGGACAGCTGATTTTTACTCTTCAGTGAACATCTCAACACCCATTCTATGAATCAGAGATATAGAGATTGGAGGAAGCACCCTGCTCTTTGTTCTTTGGTGCATTGTTGTGGAAAGTGCTTGTTATCTTCCAACAAAACATGCTTGTAACTTGATCTATCTATTTATGCTCTGTCTTCAGAGACAGGTCCTGCAAGAACTGGTTGCAAACCATTAATTTTTCTGATATGGCAAGCAAGGCTTGCAATAAAAGCTGAGGATTTGCTAAGATCGGTACTTCTGGTTTTGTCCTTCTGTTTTAGGTTGCAAGATGATGTCTTACTGACACCCATTCTTCTGATAGCAAATTTAGCCTGCAAACAGTTGGCTTCTCTGATTTGGCTGTGATGCAATCAGAGGGAAGTGGCTATTTCCCTGGCTTGGCTGTTTTCTTGTGTTTCTTCAGAGTCTGGTTACACTTTAAGGAAGTCATTGGTAAGTATTCAGTCCCTCCCTCTTCTGCACACCTTCAGCTTATGATCACTGTTCCACTGTGGAATGATGCTTTGTTTTTGGTGTTTGTCTCTCATCACCAGAATATAAACTCTGGAAGGGCGAGGTTGATGACTTTGTTTTTACTCATAGTTTCCAACATATTGTCCAATCAGGGCTCAACACTTGAACTGTAAAGACGAATGCATGATAATAACAGTGACTACCTTATTACGGACAGGTGATAGGCCTTAAGAATAAAACTGATTTCCAGAGGGATATTTAGGTTGTTCTGTTCAGCATGACTTTTGTCCTTTGTTTGTCATATGCCACCCATTGATTCAAAATGGTCATGGTTACTTTTGACAGTCTTAATAGAGTTTATCCTGGAAGTAGTTCCTGAGAGGACAGTGGAGGATGCATAGTTTATTTGGGAGCTGCAGAGACATGAAAGGGTAATGGGAAGTGATTTAGGGAAGAAAGAAAAAGAACACTAGACAAAAACCCTAGCTACCACCGTGGGCAACGGAAGCTTAATCCTGCAGGTAAGCTTCAGGAAATGCTGTAAAGCACATACTTCAGAATTGCCTTAGCCAAAGGGTAAAGGAGCTGGGGTTTTATATCCCCACATCCGATCAGTCATTGGTTAAGAAATGTGAACATCCAGGGAGATGTTAATTTCTGGTCACTTCCATCTCGGCTCACATATCAGCTGAGTGGGTTCTGGTAGCCCAAGGTCAGACAGCCAACAAAGATGCAGATGCTGGCTCTCGGAAGTCAGGCTGGTGTGCATAGAAATGGTAAAGGCATCTACAGAGATGTGGGAGGAGCACAGAGAGGGCCCGCCACAAAGACCATGAAATGCTAATTCATAGATAATCATTCACTTTGCTTGTATTTACTCTCAAGACCAATCTCTGTTAACGTAGGAACATACCCTTTTATGTGTGAGATAACCTATGTGAAAGCATCTTGAAATGCATTTTATAAACTGTGAAGTGTAATGCAAGTATATTGTTATTTTCATTATTGTAATTATTATGATGAGCACTTGAGAGTGTTAGTAGAATGCCTTTCTTAGAATAAAAGTGAGATGAGAAATTTAAATACAATTCCAGTTACACATAATCAATAATTTGTCCAAACAAAAGCCCAGTGCCTTGCTGGAATCAATTTGGAAGTGAAAGAATGATCATTTATATATTTGTTGATTGTTTCTCCCTTGGGGAACAATGGCCATTGAGATTTTTACCAGGGGCTTAGATGTATGTAAAGTATTGTAAATGGTTTGTTCTTGAGGAAGAGACTATTAGATCTGAGTTTGACATTTAGCTCTTTTGCTTGTTTGTGGTTAAACCTGCCTGATTTTGCTTTGCATATTTAGTCTTATTTGAATCCAGACAGGGACATTTGAAGCCATGGTTTATATCCATGGCATTTAGTAACTTAAACTGCTAACCCATCTCTGGAAAGTTTCACTCTTTTCACCTGAATTTGTTTCCAAAGCTCCACCCCATTGCCCCCTTGTCTTCCCTTCCCACTGGTCACTTCCAGAATGGCTTTCTGTTGCCCCCCCCCCCCCCCCCCCCCCCCCCCCCCCCCC
>NW_007738036.1:7568-34326 GCF_000696425.1 Galeopterus variegatus
CCCCCCCCCCCCCCGTGACGGTTCCTGCTTGAATAGGATAAATCTCACTGCAAAGGAGAGGAAAGGTTGGATATGAAAGCTAAGTGGGCAATGGAATTATCAAGATTTGAGAGCAATTGGACACGGATGTGAGGAAGGAGGAGACGGAGGCGTCAAACATGATGGATTAGGTATGTGTTTATGCCATCAGCTGAAATAGAACATGAGGACAGAGCAGATTTGAGCAAAAAGGTACATAGAAACAGATAGATATTTTTCCCTACTGAGTAAAATGCAGCCAACAGCAGTTATGGGTAAAACCAAACCGTACTGTTAAATAGTTTAAATTGATTGACAACACAATTATGGATGAAGGTTGATTATTTTCCCAGTCACCCAGCTCATAGAGCTTAAATTTAGTAACATTCAAATAACTAATAGAATATATCTCCTATTGATAACATGTCTGGAGTCTTGAGAGGATTCTCATTTGGTGAAAGGCACAGGGGAATCATTTCACGGTTGTGAATTAACCCTATTTAATTAGAAACAATAAAACCTCATTGTGTTTAACCAAGAAGATACCTGGAAGTATTAGATTGGGTATAATCCAGCTACATTTCCAAGAATTGGACTAGAATACCTGGGGAAGGATATCTGGTGGTGTATGCTTTTTGTACTAACGGTGCTGGCATTGCTGATTCAATTAGATTTAATTTGATTTCTTGCTTGTTCCTCTGGCTGGCCTGTAACTGAAAACCTGAATATTTGTTCATATTACTATTGTCCTCAGACAAAGACCTCTTGAATTCACCAAGCGATCTTCAGTGTAGCTATCCATTTCCCATCTACTCTGTGTACCTTAGCTGATAGCTATTCAGGCATTTATTTTAGATAGCAAACAGAGGGTCCTTTTGAATCTGAGCTTTTGAGATCCAAATTGGTAGCCTTGGAAAATTATTCTTTGACAAAGGTCTGTGGAGGGCTCCTCTCATCTCAAAGAAGAAGGGGAAGAAAAAAGAAAGGCTTACAAAACCCTCACAATTCTCTTTCATCTTCAGAATTACCGAAAACGTTCTCGGAAAAATAGCCCATGCAGACTCACCTGACATTTCACTAGTAGAAGTAATGTCTGATTAGTTCTAGTTTCTCTGAATTGGTGTATGACCCAACAGAATCATATTCCATTGAAAAATTAGTCCACTTGATATGACTTCAAGTGAGATATACAAAAGAGGAAAATGAATATGTCAGCTAGGTGCCAAAAAGAAATGTCTGTTTTTGGAGGGTGCAGCCCAAGAAAAGGGCATTAGCAGTGGAGAGATAATCTTGAAGTATAAATGGCTAGAAAGCTCTATGCACTGTAGCTTAGAGACTAATAGCAGTGAGTGCTTGTACTCACAGAAGCATAAACTTGTGTGAGACACTGTTCTGAGTACTCTCCATATATCCTTCCATTTAATGATTTAGGTCTCGTTATTCCAATAGATAGGGAAACTGAGGCATAGAGAGGTAAGTAACTTGAGTAAGCTCACACAAAAAGCAGGTAACCACAGAGTCAAACCCAGGCTGTCTGACTCCAGAGCCAATGCTGTAATCACTGTAGGACACTGCCTCTCTATGCATAGCCCAGAACACATGTCACAGGCATACCAGCCAGTTCTGTTTCCTCAACCCTGTAAAGTGAAATCTCTGTCATGAGGGATATGGAATTGAATACAAAACCATCCAAAAAAGAAAAGCAGGGGAGGATTATTAATACCACAGAATTTAAAGTGTAAAGACAGGTGGAAAAAATTGATCTTCGAGTATTTAACCACTGTAGAGTATTTAATCAATATTTGTTTAATTAATTAATGTTTTTTGAATGAGTGGATTTAATCATCTATTATTGGTAATTGGTTGTATTTTTATTATGAATATGCCCAACCTCCACAAATGGATAAAAAAGAACCTACAAGCCCAGAACGTTTCTCATACATGTCTGTATCTCCCACAGACCTCACATGGGAGAGGAGGAGCTCAATAGATATTGACTGATATGGTAAGATTGGTGACTAAAGATATTAATCCACTGATTAATCATTACATATGCTAATAAGAATACAAGAGACTTTTTCAAGAAGACATGCTCAATAAGCATTGCTATGAAATCAAATTTGAATATTTTGCCATGAGAAAAAATTCTTTCTTTTCTTAAGCAGAAGAATCAGGAGAGAAAAACAAAAGCTTTACCGCAATCTCATCCCGCTGATGGAGGCGGGGGGAAGGGCAGAGCCAAAGTGGGTAGTAATGAGGATCACTTAAATGGTGGAATGGCCGGCTCTTGTCTACAGGTTTACAGAAATGAAATTAAGCTTGGGCTTTCTATTGCAAAACAATAAGCAAATTGAAGGCCAATTATACCAGCTCATCAAAAAAAGCTGGCAAGCTGTAGAGGGATTTTGCATTTCTGAGTAGAACGACTTTTCAGATGAAAGAACTTATTACAAGAAATTGAGAACATCTGGGCCATCAAAGCCAGAACACAGTGAATAATTGGACAATCATAGGCTGGCATCCATTTGAATAAGAGGCACTTCCTCAGTTCCCGCGAGGGGAAGTGTTTAAAATTCCTCAGCTAAGGGGAAATGAACCTCAGCTTTTAAGACATGATTTTTCTGTACCTGGTTGTTATTTGGTTATGAAAGAAATCTATTTTGGGAACGTTAGTTCCATAAAGTTATCCTCGTAACCAAAGTCAGGGTAAAATAGCAGCGAAGTTGTCGGCTCTGCTGTCTTTATTTCGCCTACTTGCTTAACTCTGACCTACTGTCTGTTTACAATCCTGGCAAACATCGCATTCCTAATAAGCCAGAGCAACTCTGCTTCTCCCTGCTCTCTGCCTTTCTTCTCTCTGACTTCTCGGCAGCCAGGGGCCACCCTGCTGAAATCCTACAGGTGCCAGACTCCTTCCTAACTAAAGAAGGAGTCCATGATGAGGTGAGGCTCTGGGCTTCCCGCATGAGTGGGGCTGAGCTCACCTAATCCCGCTTCTGCTCGATCCTGTGCCCCTTCCATATGTGTGACAGTGATGACATCCTACCTTTATTATGTCCTTATGTCCTACTTTAGGTTAAACACTGAGTTAGATATTTTACACACATACATTATTTTCAATCACTGTAATAGTCCCTCTAGCTATTAATTATTATCCAATTATACAGCCAAGGAAGTAGAAGATCAAAAAGATAAGATGGTCAGCCAGAATAGTCCAGATTATACAGTGTCACAATTCAAATACCCGGCGGCTTTAAACCACACGTGTTTATGTCTCATTCATGTTGCATGTCCACCACGGGCTGGTGGGTGCTATGCTCATTGTAGTCGTTTAGGGATCCAGGCGGATTGAGCAGCCACCATCTCTGATCACTCCAGTTACTGTGCCTGAGGGAATAGAAAGTTCTGGAGCAGGGTCTTGTACCAGCAGTTAAATGCTTGCTCCAGAAATGACATTGATTACTTCTGTTTACGACTCATTCCTCAGTACTAGTTACATGGCCCTAACCAACCATGATGCAGGAGTGCAACCATATACCTATTGCATGCCCAAGTACGAGAGCCAAGAGTATTCACTGAACAACCTTGGCCAGACAGGTGTATAGCAAGGCAATTAGGACTGAGGGTTTAAATTGTGGTTGTATTACTTAGATGTGCAACCCTGGACAAATTTCTTCACATTCCTGAGCTTCACTTTCCTTCCTTGATAAATAGGAGAAATAGCTATACTTTCATCAAGGATCCAATAAAATAATGCATGCAGAGAGCATAGGGACTGATAAACAACAGGAACCAGGGTTCCTCTGACCCCAGCTCACTTCCCCATGAGCCCAGCTACTCCCCTTCTCCACTTCCTCATGAGCTCAGCTTCTCCACTTCTCCACTTCCCCATGTGTCCAGCATTCCCACTTCTCCATTTCCACATAAGCCCAGCTCAAATTCTGTAAATCTTGGAAGCCAGTTGGAAAGCTGTGGGAAATACAAAAACCAAAATCATATATGGAAGAATGCAGGGGATACATATCTGGATATACCAAGAAGAACAAAGAGTTCAGAGAAAAGTCAGGATCTTTGTCATGATGAGGCAAGGCAGGAGAGAGATGCCCAATTAGATGAGAGTGGCAATTTTAAAACCTGACCTCATATTCTTCCATACTCTCCCATTGAGATGTGAGGTCTATGTTCTCAAGTCTTGAATCTCAGCATACCTGTGACTGCTTTGGCCTATAGAATACAATGGATGGGACACTGTGAGACATTTCAATGCTAGGCCAAGCAGTTTCCATGATGTTTGCTGGGACTCTCACTCTTGCATCCCTGAGGTCACCATGATGTGAGGAAGCCCAAGCACATGAGAGGCCACATGTGGACCGGCAGTCCCTACTGAGGCCAGTCTGAGTCATCCCAGACCAGACGCAGGTCTGTGAGAGAAGTAGCTTTCAGATAATGCTTGTCCCCAGATGTCACCCCCAGCCATGTGAGTCTTCCTAGCTGAGAGCCTAGGCATCATGGAGTAGACACAAATCATCCCCACTATGCCCTGCTGTGTTCCTGACCCACAGAATTGATGAGCATAGCAGGATGATCATTTTATGCCACTCATTTTGGCATAGCTTATTATGCAGCAACGGGCAACCAGACGCATGAGAGCAGGGAAAGGGTAATTACAGGTGAATGGGTAAATGTCTGGGTCAATACTAGAGGTTAAAGCCTGGATGTTTACCTGATCCTAATGATGTACTTTCCTGAAGAAAACGGGTTCATCTGAAGGGTTGAGGGCAAAGTGTCAGTTTCACTCTGACTTTGGATTTGGCCACCAGAATTGGGCTTGCTCTGATTTGGCACCTCCTACCTTGCCAACTGTATTCATGAAGCTGGTGACACCTCTGCACCCTCTCTTCCTGCAGAATCCTGATTTTGATATCTTGTCCATGTTCTTCTGGTTCTTCCCCAGGTTTCAGCTTTTGGTGGTCTCATCCTGCTAACTGGGCAAAGCTAATATAACTGCTCCCTCTTCCTTCTCCCCCTCCTCTTTTTGAGTTGGTCTAAAATGGGTATTGGCCGCTCACAAAGCACACACTGAGCTTTCTCCTTTTAGAGAACCCAGGGAAACCGGGGAGGTGTGTTTATCTACAGTAGTCCTTCTCAAGGGGAACCTCATTAGCAGCTCAGACGCCTCCCTTCCAGGTTCACTAAACCTTGCAGAAAGGGAGGAGAGTCCCCGTCTTCCCACACCTTTCCGGAAGCCTTCTGCTGACTCATGGCACGTTGCAGAGACATGGATCCCCTCTTGTCAGTCATCCTCAGTAAGTGAAGGGCTATTTTTTTTAACATCCATTATGTAGGAAAATAAAAGTCCTGATCTTAACATCACATCACTATTTTATTTTCCTCCAATTCTCTCCTAGATGTGGACTCAAGACTTTTCTAAAATCTAAGGTTTCTGAGAATGTGTCCATTTAATACCTATTTCTTGACGATTTTACAGTTTTTACCTCTATACCCCTTCTTGTGATAATCTCCCTTCTACATTTCCTCTCTCCTGAAAGTCAACCTCCTGTTTCCCCTCTCTCTTCAGAGGTCACACTCCATCAGAAACCCTCAGGCTTCTTTCTTCACTCCTTCTAAATAACATGACAGATCTTGGCAAACACTTCTGAAATGTTGCTGACGTCTGTAGACGAGTTTGCAAAATGTGATCTTGCTCAGCTGTATGACTGTATTAGTCAGAGTCCTCCAGAGAAACAGAACTGATAGGAAATATGCATACATACTTATAGGAGGGTACTCCAAAAAGTTCATGGGAAATTTGTACTATCTTTTGATTCTATTTTTCCATGAATTTTTTGAAGTACCCTCATATGTATAAAGCTGGTGGTGTAATTTAGTCTGAGTGTCTGAGACCAAAGGACCTTGGAACGGAAATTTGTACTATCTTTTGATTCTATTTTTCCATGAATTTTTTGAAGTACCCCCATATGTATAAAGCTGGTGGTGTAATTTAGTCTGAGTGTCTGAGACCAAAGGACCTTGGAACCAGGGAGGCCAGTGGTATAAATCCCAGTCTGAGGATGAGAGAAGATGAGATGTCCCAGCTCAAGCAGCAAGGCAGGAAAAAGAAGGGTGGATCTTTCCTCACCTTCCTGTTCTGTTCAGGCCCTCAATGGACTGGATGATGTCCAACCATATTAGGAAGGACAATCTACTTTACTGGGTCCACCTGTTCAAATGCTAATCTTATCTTGAGACACCCTCCCAGACTCATCCAGAAATATAGTTAATCTGGGCACCCAGTAGCCCACTGAAATTGACACATAAAATTAACCACCACACCAGCAGAAAAGAAAGAACAGACAAAATCATCACTAGCATTTTAAATCATCCATCCCTAATGACTAAACCTCTGGCTCCCAAAATGATCTGGCCCTTTCCTTTCTGAATGATATTAGCTGATCTTGATTGAATTCAGTCAATCGAGAATTTCTCAATTAAGGTAAACATTTTAGGTTTTCTCTAAGCCTCAGTTTCCTCAACTGTAAACCAGCAACCTTCAGTGTGGATTTAAATAAGATATCATAGATAAAGTACAGTTGACTCTCCATATTTGTGGGTTCCATATCCACAGATTCAACCAACTGCTGATTGATAATATTTGGAAAAAATAAATAAATAATAACAAAATAGTAATACAAATAAAAAAATATGGTATAACAACTATTTAAATAGCATTTATGTTGTATTAGGTATTATAAGTAATCTAGAAATGTTTTAAAGTATATGGGAGGATATGTGTAAGTTACATGTAAGATACTATGCCATTTTATATCAGGGACTTGAGCATCTGCAGATTTTGGTGTGTGTGTGTGTGTGTGTGTGTGTGTGTGTCCTGGAACCAATTCCCTGACGATACTGAGGGATGACTGTTTCTTATTGCATTAAGTTCTCCAGAAATGGGGGTTGTTATTATTGCTCCTGTAAGGACCACCCCCATTCTCGGTATACCTTAAAGTACCCTCGACTGTTCAGCATCATTTGGAACACTACACAGCTTTACACTTATATTCTAAGCACAAAGCATCAGGTCTCACTTTAAAGAGCTTGACATGAAGCTGTGACATCAGGCTGAGTCTGTTTTCAAAGACTGATAGAAAAATAGCCTGAGTTACCTCCCAGAATTCAGGTCAGGAGACACGTCTATGTCTTCCTCTCTGTGGATGGGGTGACTGTTAGCCTTGTGGGAGACGCTGGTGTAGATGGTGTCAGCAGATTTATCAGGGGCAGGTTGGAGACCAGGAGAATCAGCAGTTTCACTTCACTGGGGTTTCTACAAGGCCCTGCTTTTGCCTCATTTCATCTGAGTTCACTGGAATGGAATAATTTCAAGGAAACAACAATTTAGACCCTTGAGTTTCTCATGGCCCTTGGACTAAATCATAAATCAACTGCTCACTTGAAATGGAACCCCTACCTGGGTCTTCCAGAAACTTCCATAGAATGTAGCAGACATGTTGGTTAGGCCTGGGAAATTTCCAGACAGGAACTTAGTTTTCTGACTTTCTTTTCTTATTTTATCTATACTAGTAAAGGCTGAGAATGAAAAAGTTTTCATATGTTTTCATCTCAGAAGTGAGAAAACGGAGGCTTTGGGAAATGAAATAATTCACTCAAAATAAGAAATCTGTTTGTGTGGTTGTCTGGACCGCAACCTAGATCACTCAATTGTCTAGACTAGTGCCTTTCCACCTTGCTAGGCTTCCACTTTCTCCATAAACATTACAGCTGTCTACATACTATGTGCCAGGTACAAGGACTTGGAGATGGGTTTGAAAGAATGGAAAAACCAAAATTAAAAAATGTGCAAAATTAAAAGATGATATGATTAAATAATTCATATCTGATAAAATACCATAGTTAAAAAAATTCGAAGACTTTAAGGTTGTTTGGTCAAGACAGTTGTGTTTAGGCATAGGGTCTTCTGGACAGAAGGCAGGAAGGGAATGTCACCGTGGGATCAGTCAGGTGTACACAAACGGTGCGATGTGCACAATTGTGTTTTTAATGAAGTATGACAATATTAATGTCAGGAAATTATGATAACCTTAATGTTTCTTTTGGATAAGATGATGATCACCCAGCGTGACTGACAGTCACTGCACTGGCCGAGTCCCTTCACTGAATTCCCTTCACTCCCCAGTTACCCTACCTCTAGTAGCTAAAAGGGTAACGTCTGGCACAAAAGGAAGCTTCCAGGCCCCCTTCAGTGCTAAGACTGGCATCTCATCTGAATATCATATTTTAGTTTACTATTTTAATATATGTATTTTCTTTACACCGCTCCAGGTCCTTTGCAGAATAAGGTTGTGTACTAATAAATGAATACAAAAGATAGTTATTATCCGATTATTTCAAAGAAATATATATTATATGTTTTATATAGAAACATTAAACTTATTATAGCTATCATATTGTTAAAAGATTAAGAAAAAGATTTCTGTTATAAGACTTTGGCGTTTAGTTACTGGTCCTTTAACAATGACTGATAATTGGACAGCCAATCACCCTACCCTCTGCCAATTTCCCCCCATTTAACCAATAATAAGGATCCAAGATTCAGAGATAATCATTGTGTAGATTAGACTCCCTGGATATGTATGATTGAGGTATAATGTAATTTAAAAAGAGAGTATCAGAATCTTTTCATTATGAACTCCATTTATCCATTATTGAAGACAGGAGTCTTAGCAAATTTTTCAGGGAATCTGCAATGTTCAGAGGATACAACCAGCAGCTCTTTTGTGGCTCCCAAACTGAAGCAGGCATCAGAATCACCTGGTAGTCTTGTTAAAAGACAGACTGCTTATCCTCCCACCTCCCCAAGTTCCTGATTCAATAGATCTGGAATGATGCGTATTGCATCTCCCACAGGAATGTGTCTTTCCAACAAGAGATGCAGAAGTGGACTGTCCTGGGGCCACACTTTGAGAACCACTGGCTTATAGCTATGTGCCTGCAGCACCTATCACATATATCAACGTGGCTTGATATAAAGTAGGAAGAACCAGTGCACCTGGGGAGGTAAAGTCTTTACTGTAGAAGGGTCTACAGACTTCCTAAGGCTTTCTGCAGAAGACATGGCTCAAAGGAGAATTAACATGCCTAAAAGTGATGCCAGGCCAGTTTTGGCTCTCAGTAAGTGAAGCTGGACTTGAGCAAAGTTAAATATGGCGATCTAAACCATCGGGGTGAGATGTGGAGCTTGGCAGGACCTCAGGTGTGTGGCCTCCTTGCTTAATCCCACCATGTCCCCCGTTGACACCAGAATCTTCTGGTTTCTACTTCTGCTACATCTGGGATATCATCTTCTCAGTGTCTTTTGGGGGTTCATTCTTTTCTGCCCATTCCTCAAATACAGGTGCTTCCATGGTTTAAATTGTCACTCTCTGGGTCATCTTGTTTACTGTCATGTTTTCAAGTATCACCTACCAGTGACATCTCTTGAACTTCAGAACTGCCTTTTCTAAATTCTTCAACTGTCTATCTTGTAAGGACCCCAAAATTCAACATATCCAGTATTAAAAATGTGTTCTATTACCCCTTGAACCTATTATGCATCTTGGTTAATGGTGGTTTCATCCACCAAATTTCCCATACAAGTTCTCTTCTGACCACAAAAACATAATTTAAAAATTTCCAGCTCAAAAATTTCAAATTGCTTTATATGCCCATAATAAACTCCAAATTCCTAAGTAAGGTGTCCAAGGCCTTGCATGACAAAAACCCAAGCCATTTTATCAGTCTCTTCCTTTTCTCTTTCACATGCCCCTAAATTTCAGTCATACTGTTCTAACTTGGCTGCTGAATTAGCCATGTTCTTTCACTCTGCTGACTACTTGCTTTCTCTGCACGGAATGTCTTCCCTACCCCTCTCTGCTCTGTAAATCTTATTTGCCCTTTTAACTCAGCTGGCTTATAATTGCCCCTGTGAAGGCTTCCTCAGCTGTGCCAGGTTGAGTTGGTTATTCTTCCTTATGTGGTTTCGCTTTCTCTGCACGGAATGTCTTCCCTACCCCTCTCTGCTCTGTAAATCTTATTTGCCCTTTTAACTCAGCTGGCTTATAATTGCCCCCTGTGAAGGCTTCCTCAGCTGTGCCAGGTTGAGTTGGTTATTCTTCCTTATGTGGTTTCTTGGCAAATCAGAAGTGGTTTGATTACAGCACACAGCCCGTTACAATCATTGTGTATCTGTATCCTTCATAAATACCTCTAGGGAAGTATCTACAGCTTTTCTGTCCCCAGTGTCTAGCATAGTATCTGGCAAAAAGCAGATGTCAATGTATGTTTGTTGAATGAATGCTCTCAATTTCATGCTCCAAGAAATGTAACCCGAAGAGATGTCACTACCACACCATCGTATTTCTTTGTGTAAGTAAGAGACAATTCAATATGTAATTTTCACAGTTTTCAGTAGCATAAAATGAGCAATGTTTGGACATTACCTAGGAAATGTATTCTGTTTTCCTCTTGTCTGGATCATTTCCAGCATGTATTCGTGTCAACTAGTCCTCTTGTCTGTAATCCTCCTCTTGGAATAAGATGTTCATTTCGTACTTTCATAGCATGCTTGTCATGAGTTGTAAGCTCTATAAAAGAAGCTCCCTGCATTTATCATAAAACTGGAAACTGTAATTAGGAAATGCACAAATGCACTGGGATAGACTCCAAGCTGATGACTACCACCAAGAAGCAAACTGAAAAAGTGAGTTGCCTTTTGGCCTGAAAGGGAGACTGATGCTTCAATCTTATGAGGGGGTTGGGGTCTCCCAGCAAAGCAGGGGCACTGTGAATAACCGTGGGAAAACCCTGACCTAGATCCCAGGGCTTCTGTATTGATCTATAGATAAACTTCCAAATGAACCTACTTACTTGGTATATGACCTTGGTACAAGGTAAAGACATTCTTCACAACACCAAAAAGTTTAACTCTTTCAAGGATCACCTACCACTTAAAAGGTGGTCAAGTAAAAGAAGGATTAAAGTATTTTATAACTATCTGTGGGCCCAGACGTCAACATTAGAACAAGTGGGTGGAATTCATAGACAAGATTTTGGCTTAAATAAGGAAAATTTTTCAGATAACTAAATCAGTTAAGCTACTCAGCGAGTTAGGGTGTTCCTATCATTGAAAGACAGCCTGGATGGTTATCTGCCCTGGGCAATACAAAAATGACATATTCAGGAAGGATACACAGGGGGTGACCTGTGATTCTATGATGCAGATCATTCTGTCCAACCCTGATGTCCTTACCTCATCTTCTTACCTCCAGAGAAAATGCTGCCACCTGAAGAAATAGGATGGCTGATGGGCATTCCTTGGATAACCACTGTCTTTGTCTATTAAGGCTGCTGTAACAAAATACCTTAGACTGGGTAATTTATAAACAACAGAATTTATTGCTGGAGTCTGGAAAGTCCAAGATTAAGGCACCACCAGATTCGATGTCTGGTGAGGGTCGGTTTCTAATAGACGGTGCCTTCTAGCTGTGTCCTCACATGGTGGAAGGGGCAAATGGGCTCCCTCAAGACTTTTTATAAGGGTGCTAATGCATTCATGAGGGTGGAGCCTTCATGACCTAATCACCTCCCAAAGGCCTACCTCTTAATACAATTGCACTGGAGATTGGGATTCAACATGGAAGGTATTGGGGGACACAAACATTGAGACCATCTTGAATCATGAGCTACCACAGCAAGTCCTCCCCTTTCTCTTTCTTAAACAAGGTTTTGCGTGGGTGTTGTAGGGACGAGCCTCCTATAAGAATCCTCCAGGCAGAGATTTAAGGGAGGCGGATTCAAATAGCAACAGAAATATTCACTTTCGTCTTGATTTTCACGGCTTGTTGCACAGGCATTCACATGTTTCTTTGTATGAGCGAAATAATAACCAGCTTTCAGAAGGACAGACAGCATAATGAATGGATTGTGAGACATACTCATAAAAACAGTATGGTGTGTCTAGAAGTGTGTGTTATCTGCTTTTGATTTACTGTGGACCCTGTTTTGCATTTTCACATCATGTGCACATTTTCTATTAAAAATAAGCATTTAATGGGCATGCAATTAATTTTTTTTCAAGGTGATAAAAATGTGTGTGTGTATGGGGAGGATTTCACAGTCCTAACAGAACATTGATATTATAGCCACAGAGTTCATTATGGGGTAATTAATGCATGTTAAGTATCTTGTAAATATTATGTGGTAATAGCTCTAAATAAATACACACTCCAGTTGGAAAGATCTGCTCCACCCCTGCCACGGGGAATGAGATGTTCCTAATTAATGCCTTTAGAAGAGGAGCCTGTGTCACCTTGGACAGTCTTGCGAAATTAAGCTTTAGTTTGTGGAAGGCACCAGCGAATGGTTAATTAAGGAAACTTGACATGCTTGGTGCCTGTCCCACCTGGGCGAAAGGGGTAGGACAGACCCACCTGGACTGTGCTCCTCCTCAGCAGCCTTTGTTCAAGAGCCAGCTGTGCAGCTATAGTTGTGCTGCTGGGGGTACATTCCAGCTCGAGGAAGAAAAGCTTTTGAGAAGCCCTGCCAGCAAGTGCCTGATCGTCTTGGACTCTTTACTGATCCCTTCAGGGCAGGACCTGGGGCTCTGTCTGACAAGCAAGAGGAACTGCTGTTGGTGGTGGTATTTATGGGTATAAGTTTAAATCATATTTCCTGTCCGACCTTTTGCCTGGTGTACAGATGGTCTCCGGCAGATGTGCCAGGTTTGGGGTTTCTCTTAGCACTTGGCTGCAGATATCATTTCCAGGCCTCTGAATGTCCCCAGTCATTGTCCCAGAGACCTTCAGAGGTAGCAGAAAGTGACAAAGAGGATCTTGTTTCTTCAGATGTATTTCTTTTTTCAAGCTAGGATCAGGCTCATATGTCAGGGACTGAGGCCCTGGCATTAAGATAGTTCTGGGTGTAAAAGGTTTAGTATAAATCTACTCTTGTCAATACCTAATCACTTCTCAGAGGACGTAGCAATTCCCCCTTTTTCCAAATATGTTCACATCTTGGTTTGTCCATCTGTGACTTCTATGCTCTTCAGGCCTTTGGAGATAGTTAACTGTGGAGGGTGGGATTTCAAATGCCCTGGCAAAGTCTTCCTATCCCACCTGTAAAATATACCACCTTCCTCAAGCCTCTCATCCCATACCTGAAGTTCCTAAAGAAGAAAACCAAGCCTTAACACCTCAATAAAAGATGGGGTTTCAAATGCAAACATCTGAAGTTGAGATTCATACTCAGGTAAAGGCAGGTATGGAGCAGGTTCTTTAGTTGGAGTTTAACAGTAGCAAGATAAGGAAGGCTTGAAATTCCTGGGAAGAGTGATTCTTGTAATAGGAAACAGTGGTAGGTGGTTGTAGCTGAAGGGACCAATGAACAAACTCAAACTGCTTCAGGGTGAGGAAGTTCATCGTGGACATGGATAGTCACTATGCTGATGATGCCAGCAAGAAAATGTGGGTAAATTCCCTGAGAATCAATGTCAATAGACAGATAAAGTGAGGATACCAAGCTCATGGTATAATTTGCAGGCAGGGACTACTGAGATGTGTGGGCAGAAGTATGGGGCAAGGAAACAATCCTTGTAAAGAACTTAGGATAGAGCTTGACAAGAGTGACCAGTCAATACATGCTTGGTGGTGTCATTATTAAGCAACATGTCCTTTGCTCCTAACATAATAATGAGAGGTTATTGCCTATGGGTTACTGAGTTTATATTTAGAATGAAGAAAAAGTTTTGGAAATAGATGGAGGTAGTGGTTACACAGCATTGTTATGTTATATATAAAACCACAATTTTTTGAGAAAAGAACATTAAACTTCTTGTTCTGATGGAGACATAAAGGGAACCTCATAGAAACAGGTTAGAACATATATTATTGGGTACTGTTGAAGGAAAATCATCTGACTTGTTAAAAATGGCAAGGCAAACTTTAAGACTATTGCAATAGGAAAGAGAGATTGAACTCAACTTGGGACACAGTAGGAGACAAGTGGTGACTTATAGCTAATGGGCAGGGTGAGGGGTGGATGGAAAATTACTAAAAGGCACATGGTTGGGTGGGGAGGAGAGAGGAACTTGATATAAAGAGTAGAAGAAGAGGAGCTTGATTGGGTATCGTGGTGGGGGATTCTCAATAAACTTAGCGGGATTCTTTGTTAAAACTGATCTCAGCAGACCAAGATCTAGGGCTAGTGGAGAAAAGGGATCAAGAGTCTGAAGTCTGGTGAAGGAGAGAATCTTTGTCAAGTCACTCTTCTTGTTCAAGAAAAGAAGAGTCATTATTTTTTCCTCTGAACAAGATAAGTCCACTTCTTGTTTGGTTATCTTTTCTTCATTCAGGAACAGCTGAATTATCTGTTGACACTTGGTGGTAGAGGCTGTTTCACTGTATGGTGTGAACCCTAAGGCATTTAATGAACACCTGCTTCTTGGGAGATACTCAGTTCTACTTTGTGAAGATGGGAACTTGCTCATAGAGGAACAATGAATTTACATCACAAAAACACAGAGTGTATGGGTCAGGGCTCAACCAGAGAAACATAACCAGCAGTGTTGCCAGCACCCAAAGTTCAGCTGCTCTCCACTCAGAAATAAAAGACTCGTCAGTCCCAAATGTTGGTGTGAGGTAGGAAGCTTTGTTATCAGACATCTGAGGAGACAGTCAAACTAAAACTATCTCAGAGGCTTAGAAGCCTCAGCAAAGGTCTTAAAGGGAAAAGTGTGAGAAATCAAGGGGGCAGTTATTCTCGTCAGGAGGCTGCTATGTGCAATCTTGCAGATTCCAGGCTTTTGTTATCTTATGGTCAGTTCTGTAATTCTTCAGTTCATCCTTGGGGCACAGTTATAATCTGACTCCCACAAGATGGAAGCTGGATGTTGTCTTGTTCCCAGGCAGCTGTGACTCCAAAGGAAGAATGGCTAAATCTGTAAGTTACTGATGAGCTCTTACTATCTTGCTTTTTCCAAGCACTAAGTTTTGCAGTTTCTCATGAGCTAGGCTGTGAGGCAGAGTCACATAAAGACTTCTTTATGGCTAACATTCTGTTTAAAGCTCTATTCCACAAGATAGCTCTTCTAAGGCTAATTATCTATGACTATTTGCTGTGGTGGGCTCTTACATAGGGAAGATACATATTGATTTATTTATTACAAGGCATTGGATTATGTGAATGTGGGGTCTGGTGAAGTCCAAAATTCATAGGGCATGTCATTAAGAGGGGAAGGTAGAGCCGGCTGAAGCTGCTGTTCAGTTGGAATTTCTTCTGCTCTTGGGGATGTCCCATCTCTGCTTTTAAGGCATTCTGGTTGATTTAATGAAGTCCATTCACATTATCTGAGATAATCTCCCTGACTTAAAGTCAACTGATTAGGGACCTTAGTTACTTCTGCAAAAGACCTTCACAGCAAAACCTAGATTAGCTTTTGACTGGACAACTGGAGAATATAGCCAAGATAAGTTGGCACATTAAAAAAAAAAGTCACATCTAGTAAGGCTTTGTTCAAGGAAAATTATGCAAAACTTGGAAATAAGGCAAAAAAAGATAATAGCATGGCCTTTTCATGCCACACTAAAGCATTTTCTGATACATCTGCAAGAGGGTCAACTTACTCCCTTGGGATCATAACTGGGTTTGACCAACAGATTGTGGTTTAGACATTTCATAGTTCTGTAAAGTTAGAGACAATTTGTAGAAAACTGGTGGGGTGTGATTTTCTCTTTTCTGCTTGGAAAAGAAGATAAACCCAAAGGTTTTATTGCCCTGTGGGACAGTAACCAGTTTTGCACCTAACAGTCTTACTTCAGCCTTCATTTCCTCATGGATTATAGAAATCCAAGTTTCTCATACTCCACCAAATCAGTTCTGTCATTCTGCTGGCTTCTTCAGTAAAGAGTTAAGTAAAGTGCTGACACCTATTCATTATCTATTTGTATGAAAATTATATTTTCAATGATTTGAGAATTATGCTCTGACAGGTTCAGAAAGGGGGAGTAGCTAGGAACAGGGCTGGTTGGGTAGGGAATAGACTATGGGGAGAGAGAGAAAAGAGTAGACAACGTTGTGTACAAAGGGGTCGATTTCAGCCAAAAGGAAGCAGAGCAGGCATTGCCGGCTGGCTGGAGGCATACCCTTAACTTAATTCAGAGAGCAAGGACAGGGCCTGCCAAGCCTTGGAGTGTGTTGAATTAACCAGCAACAGTGTTCCCTGAAAATACTCTTTCTACTAGTCCAGAAAGAGAAAGCTGAGAGAAAAACATTCTCGCACAATTTATGTTAACCAAATAGTGAATCATCTGTAGTGGTGTGGTTAAAAGTCAAGGGCAAGGAATATTCTGGACTATCTAACCCAACTTCTGTTACAGTCAGTGAGATTCCCACTACCAGTTGTTCCTTTGGTTTCAGGCTTTGAAGGACTTGATTAAAAGCATAGGATTATCAGCTATAATCGCAGTTAACTCCTAATTGTTTTTATATACAAGAGCAAGCTCATCTCATATTATAACAAGTGTTTTTGTTGTGGTGATGGTAAAATACACATGACATTAAATGTACTATTTTAACCATTTTAAAGTATACAATTCAATGTCATTAAGTCATTTGCAGTGTTGTGCAACCACCACCACTGTCTAGTTCCAGAACATTTTCATCCCCCCAAAAGGAGGCACTTTCCCCATTAAGCAGTCTCTCTGCATTCCTCCCTCCCCCACCCTCTGGCAAAAACCAATTTACTTTCTGTCTCTATGGATTTGCCTATTCTGGGTATTTCATACAAAGGGAAATGTGCGATATGCAGCCTTTTGTGTATTACANGATAGCTCTTCTAAGGCTAATTATCTATGACTATTTGCTGTGGTGGGCTCTTACATAGGGAAGATACATATTGATTTATTTATTACAAGGCATTGGATTATGTGAATGTGGGGTCTGGTGAAGTCCAAAATTCATAGGGCATGTCATTAAGAGGGGAAGGTAGAGCCGGCTGAAGCTGCTGTTCAGTTGGAATTTCTTCTGCTCTTGGGGAAGTCCCATCTCTGCTTTTAAGGCATTCTGGTTGATTTAATGAAGTCCATTCACATTATCTGAGATAATCTCCCTGACTTAAAGTCAACTGATTAGGGACCTTAGTTACTTCTGCAAAAGACCTTCACAGCAAAACCTAGATTAGCTTTTGACTGGACAACTGGAGAATATAGCCAAGATAAGTTGGCACATTAAAAAAAAAAGTCACATCTAGTAAGGCTTTGTTCAAGGAAAATTATGCAAAACTTGGAAATAAGGCAAAAAAAGATAATAGCATGGCCTTTTCATGCCACACTAAAGCATTTTCTGATACATCTGCAAGAGGGTCAACTTACTCCCTTGGGATCATAACTGGGTTTGACCAACAGATTGTGGTTTAGACATTTCATAGTTCTGTAAAGTTAGAGACAATTTGTAGAAAACTGGTGGGGTGTGATTTTCTCTTTTCTGCTTGGAAAAGAAGATAAACCCAAAGGTTTTATTGCCCTGTGGGACAGTAACCAGTTTTGCACCTAACAGTCTTACTTCAGCCTTCATTTCCTCATGGATTATAGAAATCCAAGTTTCTCATACTCCACCAAATCAGTTCTGTCATTCTGCTGGCTTCTTCAGTAAAGAGTTAAGTAAAGTGCTGACACCTATTCATTATCTATTTGTATGAAAATTATATTTTCAATGATTTGAGAATTATGCTCTGACAGGTTCAGAAAGGGGGAGTAGCTAGGAACAGGGCTGGTTGGGTAGGGAATAGACTATGGGGAGAGAGAGAAAAGAGTAGACAACGTTGTGTACAAAGGGGTCGATTTCAGCCAAAAGGAAGCAGAGCAGGCATTGCCGGCTGGCTGGAGGCATACCCTTAACTTAATTCAGAGAGCAAGGACAGGGCCTGCCAAGCCTTGGAGTGTGTTGAATTAACCAGCAACAGTGTTCCCTGAAAATACTCTTTCTACTAGTCCAGAAAGAGAAAGCTGAGAGAAAAACATTCTCGCACAATTTATGTTAACCAAATAGTGAATCATCTGTAGTGGTGTGGTTAAAAGTCAAGGGCAAGGAATATTCTGGACTATCTAACCCAACTTCTGTTACAGTCAGTGAGATTCCCACTACCAGTTGTTCCTTTGGTTTCAGGCTTTGAAGGACTTGATTAAAAGCATAGGATTATCAGCTATAATCGCAGTTAACTCCTAATTGTTTTTATATACAAGAGCAAGCTCATCTCATATTATAACAAGTGTTTTTGTTGTGGTGATGGTAAAATACACATGACATTAAATGTACTATTTTAACCATTTTAAAGTATACAATTCAATGTCATTAAGTCATTTGCAGTGTTGTGCAACCACCACCACTGTCTAGTTCCAGAACATTTTCATCCCCCCAAAAGGAGGCGCTTTCCCCATTAAGCAGTCTCTCTGCATTCCTCCCTCCCCCACCCTCTGGCAAAAACCAATTTACTTTCTGTCTCTATGGATTAGTGTTGTGCAACCACCACCACTGTCTAGTTCCAGAACATTTTCATCCCCCCAAAAGGAGGCACTTTCCCCATTAAGCAGTCTCTCTGCATTCCTCCCTCCCCCACCCTCTGGCAAAAACCAATTTACTTTCTGTCTCTATGGATTTGCCTATTCTGGGTATTTCATACAAAGGGAAATGTGCGATATGCAGCCTTTTGTGTATTACAAGTGTTTTTGATGGAAGGAAATGTAAGGGTTGCGGAGCCCAGGTCCATGGGGAAGAAGAGCGGGGTGGGGGGTGGTGGACAAGCTTCTGTGGCCAGAGGCAGCGGGCAGGAGGAGGGACATGGAGGGGACAGACTAGGTACGTTTAGTTCACCTCATAGGTCTATTTCCACTTGTGATTTCCAGAATGAGATGCAAATGTCTAGGGCAAACATCTTGTGCTGGAGGTGTAATTTTGATGCATAATGCAAAATAAAAGTGACCATTGCCACTGAGTCTACTGAGATGGCACTGCCCAGGGCTGTGGGCAGGTACCAACCAAGGCAGGTCTGCATGCAGCTCAGTGCTCAAGGCGAGAGGCACCAGGACCGCCTGTACACCACCTTCTCCCATGTGGACTTCTCTTCCCTTTCCTCGGCCTGTACAAAGAAAGTATTCCATTCATCTGTGTGTATTTTCATGCCCCACATGCAACTACAGGAATCCACAATTGAATTGCCAGGCAATCTGCAGCCCTGCTGAGTCTCCACAATTCAGGCAAAGCTCACGGGAGCCCTTTTGGGAGCCAGGCATGCTACAATCAAGCCACTCCATGCACAGGTCTCTAATAGTGCAGTAATCAGTGGTAATCACCCATACAGTTTAGGTACAGGAGGCTCTAATAGGATTCATGCCTCTGCGGTGAATGCATTTTCATTTATAGGAGTAAACGCATGCATACATTACCTGTTTAATTAAAAACAAAATTCTCCAGCCAACAATTTGCTCCCTCTCTTGGGTGCATGCTACATACATTACTAATGTTTCCTTTAAATCTACTGATTACGTATTTCTCAAATAATCTGTCATTACGTGTGACTGCCTACAGTTTGGGAAGTTAAACCTTTGCTCCTGGCTTCTCTTTGCTGAGAAATCAGGGCTCCTGTGTGTTACTTATGTGCAAATATATGGCAGTAAGTTCAGATACACGGACTAGCAAGGCCCCTGTAACTGCAGCATATGAACACAGAATGCCACAGGCAGCAGCGGCAGGGCCAAGCCAGGACAGCAATCCCCAGCCCCTTGCTATGTACAGGAGCCTTTTAATAACTCCTGCTTTTTTATCTGGTTCCCCTCTCCTGAGCCCTTATCCTGGGAGTAGCCCAGGAATCATTCTCTCATTTAAGGAGAATGTGTTTCTGCAATACATGGATGACTTACTGACAACCTTTCTGAACCCCACCTGCATGAGACAGAGGCCTGGGGGAAGGGGACTGAATTGGATGGAGGATCAGGGAGAGGAGGGTCATCCCCAGACATCCCTGGCTGTCACCAGGCATTGACGACATCCTGGTGTGCTCCTCTATGTCATTGCTTTCAGAATCTTCCACTGTGTTATGAGGACAAGCAAGACATCCCACCTTTTTTTTTTTTCCTTTCTGGTGTCCGGCAACAGATCGCAACCCTCAGTGTCGTGCCCATACCGGACTTTGACCGGCAACGGGATCGCAACCCTCGGTGTTGCGCCTGCACCTCGCTCAGCCAGTGAGCGGGAACCGGTCTGTATGTGGGATCTGAACCCTCGGCGGGAGCGCCGCCGCGCTCCCAAGCAGCGCACTGTAGCAGTGCGCCACCGGGCCGGCCCCAAGACATCCCACCTTTGAGGGGCTCATGGTCTGGGGTAGAAAGGCTATAGGGAAGAATCAAGAAATTTACTGTATTTTTCTACCATTTTTCACAAAATATATTTAAGGTGACTGAAAAGAATGACTGAAGCAGAAGACAATACAGCCCATTCAGGATGGGACGGACGGTGAGAACAAGCGTAGGGACGGGGTGAGGCGGGACTGCTGAGCACTCAGGAGTACGGACGGGCTCAGACAGGCCCGGATTTAAACCCAAGCATCACAGCTCTGTATGTAGTCCCTCCACTTCTCTTAGCTTTTGGGAGTAACAAATCTGTGAGCTGAAAATATTTTGTAATATTAACCGAGGCTCAACCCCTGGTCTTCCTCCCTCGCTATCAGCACCCAGACTTAACATTTTCCTGCACTCCTGACCCTTCCCCATTTAGTTTGTGCACAGAAAAGAGTTAACATAGCAGGCCTAATTGCTGTCCTTTGAAAAGCTTGCTTACAATGTTGTCCTTTGGTTGGCATCTGGGAACCTGGACATTTGGGAGTGTCCCCACCTCCAGCTGATGAGTGGCTCCCAGTGTCTAAACTGTTTGTACAGACCACATGCGGAAGTCCTGCTTGCCTCTGGAAGTCTGGAGCTTGGTACGTGCTAAACAGAGAGTGCCCATGTGACAGGCTACAATATGGAGTCTCTAAGGAGGTTCCCTGGTGGACAGCATTTCACATGCATTGTCACAACTCATTGATGGGGGAATTCAGCACATCCTGTGGGACTCCAGTGGGAGAGGACTCTTGAAAGCTTGCACCTGGTTACCTCAGACTTCACCCCACCTGACACTCACTATAATAAACTGTAGCTGTGACTACGAGTTCTGTCAATTCTAGCAAATCATCAAGCCTGGGGATGGTCTTAGGGACCTTCCTCCCCACCTCCAACACACAGTCAGCTAGAATCTTCTTCACATATTTGCTCTGATAAGGGATGGCACAGCGAACAACAATTATTGACTTTTGTCTCAAAAGCCTGGGCTGAGAGGACCAGATGCACAGAATGATGAGCTTTCCTGCTCAGTTAATCCTTCCCTGCATAGTGAGACTCAAATGTGTCCCCGGGAGAGGACATTTATTCGATGAGCTTTCCTGCTCAGTTAATCCTTCCCTGCATAGTGAGACTCAAATGTGTCCCCGGGAAGAGGGGAGAGGTCCCTGAGATGGGTATCCCACCTCCAGCCCAGGCTGTCTGCTGCTGCTTTGGTCCTGAGCGAGCCCCTCACAGCACACATGCAGGCCTGGGGAAGCAAAAGAAACATAGCCCTGAGGAATGTTGTGTCTTGTGGATACCTGAGTTTGTGGCCTGAAACTTGTCACTGCTGAAACAGTAACTTGGTAGCTATTTTAAATACTGTGCAAACCTAAGTTACTTAGCACAGAGCTCAGAAAATACTCAACAGCAGTAAACACTCAATAAATGTTTGTCTTTATTATTAATAGAAAAGAAAGTGTCCAATAAGCTTGAGTAAATGACAGCTGTTACAACAGAATACTAACAAAGGCAAACCACAGCACTGTACACATGTATTACAACAGGCTCCAAGTTTTCCAGACAGCCCACGGGAAGGGGAAACTTGAACTACCATGGCATTCACAGGGCTCATTAGTAAGCTGAACTGCTGGCAAAGCTGCTCCTGACACGAACACACGAAACACATTTCTCCAAAGAGTCCTTGTGAAGATAGCCCTGATCAAGAAGTAGAACTTTCTGTGAACACATTTTATAACATCCTTAGAAAAGTCTTCATGTGTCCACTGCAAATCTCTCTTAGGTTCATCTATCCTGCACAGAGCAAAATTCATTGGCAACTGATCTGAGGAGCAGGGGTGTGGGTGGATGGGCAAATAGCAAACTAGCAGTTACCATCCTGATGACAAGCTCTGCATAAAATCATGCTGAGAGCTTTGGGAGCAGAAAAAGGGGTAACTACCTTAGGCTGGGAGGGTGAGAGAGAGTCAGGGAAGGCTTACTGGAGAGCATGACTATGTCGTGAAGGGTAAGTGGGGATCACCAAAGCAGACAACGTACAGGAGAGAGAGGTAGGGGAGTGGAGCCGTTGCAGAAGTGACCGCTCATTGATAGAGCCAACAGCTACTGTGTGCCAGGCACATGCTAGTTTCTAGGGATCTAGAGGAGAAGGAGATCAGTTCCATCCCATGTATATCCAAATGCTGGCAGAGAACTTGTCCTGCTTAGAGATTGGAGCAGGAGCCCTTTGGTCCCTTCTCTTGGTCAGGGAGCCCTTTGGGAGGCTGTGAGGAGAAGGAGGGAGAGCAGAGAGATTGGGGTGGACAGGAGCCAGACCACAGAAAGTCTGGAGTTCAGGAATAAGGCGTCTGATAAACGAGGGCCTCTGGGTGAGTGTGACCAGATGTGCACTTTAGAAAGCTCACTTTGGCATCTGTGTGGGACAGGACTGAAGGTGGTGAGAGGGCTGGTGTGATTATTGACAGTTAAAGGGCCTGATCAATGGAAACGCTTGTCTTTGAGAAGGGATCAGATTCTATGATAGTTAAGTGGAGATTTCACATCAATTGTTGCTAGTTTGGATGGGTACAGGGATAAGGGAATGGAAAGTCTCCAGGTTCACTTTCTGAGCTGTGGTCTGGAGGCTTAACTACGTGGGCACCGTTGCCATTGATGAAGATGGGGAGCAGAGGAGGAGGGTCTGGCTTTGGGGGAAGATGCTGAGTTCAGCACTTACTGTATTAAGCTTCAGGTACATCTGAGATGTGGTCCAGAGCCCAGGGGAGTGACCTAGGCTGGGAAATATAGATACAGACATATTAAGAGTGTATCTGGAGGGTCAGCATTACCAAGCGGTTAAGACCTGCAAGATCTCTGAACCCAGCTGCCCAAGAGTAATCATTTCTCTACCACTTACTAGCTTCACAGCCTTGGGTGAGATGCCAACATGTCTGTGCCTCAGTTTTCTCATCCACGAGATGAAATATTGATGGTAGATACCTACTCCTTAGGTTGCTATGTAGGTACCTACTTCTTAGGTTGCTATGAGGATTTTGGGTTAATACATGGAAAGCTCCAAGAACTGTCCCTCATGTAGCATCAAACTTAAGGAAAAAAAGAGAAAGGATCAAATATGGAAACTTGGGATTGTCTTGATCCTAAACATATGAGTAACGGAAGGGACAACCTAGATAGGGAGCAAGTGGCCATCGAAGGGACAGCAAAAACCTGGGAGAGGATGTCACGGAAGCTAAGGGAGGAGAGAGCAAAGAGAGGGAAGTACAAACACAGTCAAATGTCTTGAATGGCAGCAACTTAAGGCTGATTAGCAAAGGGGCCTTTACTCACAGATACGTACTAACATCCATGATGTTGGCACTGACCAAAACAGGCAAAAGCCCCAGCCGTTACAGAGCTTATGTCCTCATAGGGGGACGCGGATGGCGGACGGAGCGGGTAAGTGAGCTGCACGGTGTATTAGAGGTTGGCAAATGCCATGGAAACAAGTAAATCAGGAGAGGGGGTGGGGAGTGTGCAGAAGTGAAGCAGGTTGCTATTTTAAATTGGAGCAGGTTGGTATTATAAATTGAGGGATTAAGAAAGGTCTCATTGAGAAGGTGGCACTTGAGCAGACTATTAGTGACCTTAGGTGGTAGCTGTTTACACAGTAAATGGGAGAAAAAGAGATGAAAGCAGAAAGTGTAAAGTGCTATTTCAAAACATGGACAGTAGAGAAAGAAGAGACACTGGACTTTCGCTGGAGATAGACTCAAGGTCACAGGACAGTTTGTATTTCAGATCGAAGAGACGTTAGCCTGTTTATCATGATCCCCAGTTTGGAGATGAACAAATTAATAGGGGGGTGAAATGACTTGCTGAAATGCCTGCGGAGCTAGTAAGTGATGAGCCAGAATTCAAAACCAGGTGGGTAGGATACTATAGCGTGTCAGATTCAAGTGGAGACCTCTGTTAGGCACAGCCACACCTATTCATGTCTCTAAAAATGTATTGCTGTTAACCTCAGCTGGGGTGTGAATGTCAGGCCACCTCTTTCTCAATGTCGGTTCAGTGACCTCTCTCATTCTCCACACTGGGTGCTCAACATTGCCCTTTTCTTCAAAACCATTTGCAGGGCAGGTGGAGCACAAAAGTACAGGGTTAAGGGATTAGAAGATATTGTCAAGAGAGCATTTAAAGTCATGGGCCCTTGAGTTCAGGTAGGATAGAGCCAGGAGCACAGCCGTAAGCATGCACAGGCAGTGATGTCATTTGCAGTCAAGCTGATCAAGGCTTCTTAGAAGAGAAGGTATTAAATTATCACTGGAAGGAGACTAGGTGACTATTTGTGCTGGAGGGAAAGTTTTGAGCAATGATGTGAGGTTATTAAACCCAAAATTGGCACTTGAATTGTGTATAAAACTGTTGCTCATATTTTATTTAAACTTCTCCAAACTTACCTTCTGTTCATCTATTTTGCTATATCTCTGTCTTTGTTGTCTTTAATCTCTTTTTATCATTTATTCAGAGGCTGTCCCTTGTCTTCTTCTCCCCCATGTAGCCCCATAGCTTTAAATGTGAACTTGCATTTCTGCTCTTCAGCTTCAATCAAAATCAGTAAGAGGTGTCCCCAGAACTCCAGGAATGGAGAGAATAGATGGTCCAAGCTCATTTCTCCATTTGTCTCCTGCATTGCACATGCAGATGAAGCCTCCTTTCATTTGGACTTCATCAAGGTACATATTCCTTTATTCTGATGGGAAATCACTGAAAAAATCCAAAAGCCTAACCGAAATGGGCAGTAATGGAATTGTTTTTTTTACTTCGTTTTAATTTAAAGCATTCTTAATCAATTTTAAATAATATCATTTGATCCTCAGTTATGAAAGATGAATAAACCAGTACCAATACTACCTTTCAACTTACTTTTCCATTTTGCTTTTTATTTTTGGTTAATTACATAATTTCCAAGTTGTGATTTTTTTATGACATTTTCAATTTTTTTATACTTAGTCCTGTGGTAAATTGGATTCAATGCATAATTCTAGCACTTTTCCAAAGTTTCATTATTTGTTTCTTGTCTGAAGTTTGTTCTTCAGTAGCTTATGCAAGGAAGTCCCATGGGGAACGTGCTACCTAAGCTCTTGGAAGACTTGGTTTTGTTTGTGTTTGTCTGTGGTTTTATATGAAATGAATGAAAGATTGGCTGGATATAAAATTCTTGAATTATACTCTGTTGATATTGTTCAACTGTTTTCTAATGATGAACATTGATGTAGAGTAATAAGAGACCAGCTATTTTTTCTATTTATAGAAGAAAGTTTATATTTTCTTCGGATGGTGCTTTTACCTTTCTTTTTCTTTATCTTTGAAGCCTTGTAATTTCATTGTCTTAGTGATATTGATTTGATATCAAGTTTTTTCTAGGGACAACATAGTGTGTACTTTCATTATCTAGATCTAAATATTTTACTGTCAAAGCTTTTCTCGAATATTCCTTTAAATGTATTTTATGTTCTCTTGTTCATTTCTCTTCTCCAGGGCACTAGTTATACCTGTACTGAGAAGCAATGTAGCCACTTGTTATTGTTTGAATGTTTCTGCCCAGATTCATGTGTTGAAACTTAATTGCCAACGTGACAGGATGGAGAGGTGGAACCATTAGTAGATAATAAAGTCAGGAGGGCAGAACCCTCAAGGATGGGCATAGGGTCCTAGTTCCTCTCTTCTGCTCTCCCACCATGTGAAGACAGTGTTGTCCCCTTTTGCCATGTGAGTACACAGCAACAAGGTACCATCTTGGAAGCCTGGAGAACAGCCCTCACCAGAAACTGAATCTGCTGGCACCTTGATTTTGGACTTCCTAGCCTCCAGGATTGTGAGAATAAATTTCTATCCTTTATAAATTGCCCAGTCTCAGCAATTTTGTTAAAGCAGCACAAACAAACTAAGACAGAAATTGGTACTGAGAAGCAGGGTGTTAGTATGATGAATACCTAAAAATGTGGAAGTGGGGGCCGGCCCGGTGGCACACTGCTGCAGTGCACCACTTGGGAGTGCGATGGCGCTCCCGCCGAGGGTTCGGATCCCACATACAGACCAGTTCCCGCTCACTGGCTGAGCGAGGTGCGGGCGCGACGCCGAGGGCTGCGATCCCGTTGCCGGTCCCGGTCCGGTACGGGCGCGACACTGAGGGTTGCGATCTGTTGCCGGACACGAAAAAAGACAAAAAGGAAAAAAAAATGTGGAAGTGGCTTTGGAACTGGGTAATGGGTAGAGGCCGAACTGTAAAGGGCTATTTTGGTGAGGGCTCAGGATAAGAGGAGAGCTGTAGAAAGAGCCTA
>NW_007738036.1:35128-37907 GCF_000696425.1 Galeopterus variegatus
GGTGTGACCAAATGAACACTTGATAAGGTGATTGGTATGGATAGAAGAAAGCCAGGTGCTATTTATTACAATGGAAGAATGACCCTGAAGGCATCTGAGAGATTACTGTGTATACTCCTACTCTTATCAAGGCTGGGGCCTTGAGGGCAGAACAGTTTCAAAGGAGAGGCCCAGGACAGCTGTGGTACCTTGGTGCTCGCTGTCCAGCACTGTCTCAAGTCTCTGGTCCCTGCATTCAGCTGCCCCTTGGCCACCCCAAATGGGGCTAAGATAGGTCCAGGTGCTGCTTGGGCTGCTCCTTTGGAGGACACAAGCAGTAACTTTGATGGCATTCGCATGTGCTAACTCTGCAGGTGTAAAGAGTATAAGAGCTGTGAAGGCATGGCTACCTCCACCTAGCTTTTAAAGAATGCCTTAGAGAGCCTTAGGGCCCAGGCAGAGAACACAGGAGTGGGGCTGCCTCAGAGAGTCCCCACTGTGTCAATGCCCAGTAGAACCATGAGGTCAGGACTACCATAGAGAGCCTCCACTAGAGTAATGCTTAGTAATGCTTAGTGGAGCCATGAGGGCAGGGCTCAAAGAGTCCCCACTGGGGCAATGCATAGCAGAGCCATGAGGTTGGGACTACCATAGAGAGAGCCTCCACTAGAATAATGCCTAGTATAGCCATGAGGGCAGGGATCTCCCCAAGAACTCATACCTGCAGAGCCACCAGCATGTAATGCCAGAATAGGAGAGCAGAAGGCACCCAACTCCAACCCTGAGAGTTGCTTTGCTTAGTGAGGCCATGGGGGCAGGGCTGTCCAGGACCTTGGGGGCTGAACCCTGCCCAAGTGTGTCTGGAAGGTAGGACTTGAAGTCAAAGATGATTACTGTTAAGCCTCAAGATTTAATGTTGTTTGCCTGTGGGTTTTGGATTTACTTGGGACCTGTTACCCCTTTCTTCTTCCCTGTTGCTCCTTTTTGAAATGGGAATGTCTACCCTATTTTATGCCTGTCCCACTGTTATATTTTGGAAGTACCTGACTTGTTTGATTGCATAGATTCAACACTGGAGAGCAATTTGCTTCAGGATGAATCTTACTGTGAGTCTCATCCATATCTGATTTAAGATGAGAGTCTGTACTTTAAACTTTTGAGTTAGTGCTGGAATGAATTGACTTTTGGAGGTTTTGAGATGGAATAAATATATTTTGCATGTGAGAAGGACATAAATTTGGGGGACCAGGGGCAAAATACTGTGGTCTGAATGTGTCCCCCTCCCCTAAGCTCATATACTAAAACTTAATCATCAATGTGGTAGCCTTAGGAGGTGGGGACTTTAGGAGGTGATGAAGTTGTGAGAGCAGAGCCCTCACAGACGGGATTGGGGCTCTTATAAGAGAGGTTAAGAGAGTGGATTCCTCTCTTCTACTCTTCTGCCCTTCTGCCCTAATACCACGTGAGGACGCAGCCACAAGCACCATCTTGGAAGCAGAGAGATCGGCCCTCACCAGACCCTGAATCTGTTGGCACCTTGATCTTGGACTTCTCAAACTCCAGAACTGTGAGAAATAAGTTTCTGTTCTTTATAAATTCCCCAGTCTTGGGTAATCATTATAGCAGAACAAATGGACTGAGACACCACTTAATAGCTACATAATCTAAGGCAAGTGGCCTAATCTCTCCGCCCTTCAGTTTCCTCATCTAAAAAAAATGGAGTTATAAACCTCAGAAGGTTGTTGTAAAGATTAAATAAGTTCATACATGTAAAGCGCCCTGAACTGTCCCTGGTATGTATTATGCACTGAGTGTTAGCTCTTATTCATTCTGTCTACTCTGTCCGACTTCCATATCTGTCATTTCTGCTCTCATCCAGTGGTAAACACTTCAGACCTCAGGACAAAGCTGGTGGTTGGTTAACAGCATGCCCATTCTTGGTGGTCCCTGACCTGGACCCTAATTGGTACACAGATTAATTTCTTTTTTGGCCCAGTATTTATTACTAGAATGTTATTTTTATATACCCCCAAACATCTATCCAATAATTGCCAAACATTGTTCCTAGTTCAATCAATCAAAAGAATTTATTGACTATCTACTGTGGATCTACTATTAGGCATTCAAGCAGATAAATATCATGAGACATAATCCCCATTCTCCAGAAATTTTAGATCATGTGGGGGAAATATAAAGCAATTAAAATTATTAATTTAGGTCTTGTTGCTACTGACTATAATTGAAACAAGAGCTTAGTTGAGGAGAGACAGTGAGCGCAGTTTCATGGAGGAGGTAAATTTGAATTGAACAGGGAGTGTGGGTAGCATTTGAATGAGCAAAAGGAAAGAGAATGAGCATTCCAGGTAAGTCAAGGTGAGGACAATAAAATTACTTATTGTATTAATTCAGAATTTGCATGTAGTAAAGACAGCACAGGAAATTGGGTTGGCAGGGAGGACCCAGGCATAGTATAGAAAACCTTAGAATTATGCAAACCAGGGAGGCGATGGGTGTCTGGTCTTTACCTGAGGACCCAGGGCCAAGGCAACGCATTTGGGAAGTTGCACATGAAAGAAATGATTGATAGAAAGTTCTAGATATTGAATTGATCAGGTAGAAGTGGTTCCTCAAGCTACTTCAGAAAGCAAAAAAATAGAATGTGAATGAGAAGAATCCTGATTATAGCTAGGAAAAGTGAGCTATGTCTACGTGTCCAGGTCCTGATGGAAGTTGGAGTAGAGAAAGTTTCGTAGCTGGAAGAAGCCAGAAGTCAAACACAATGTGTAGCTTGGGGAGAGTG
>NW_007738036.1:38090-39699 GCF_000696425.1 Galeopterus variegatus
ATAAAATTACTTATTGTATTAATTCAGAATTTGCATGTAGTAAAGACAGCACAGGAAATTGTGTTGGCAGGGAGGACCAGGGCATAGTACAGAAAACCTCAGAATTATGCAAACCAGGGAGGCGATGGGTGTCTGGTCTTTACCTGAGGACCCAGGGCCAAGGCAACGCATTTGGGAAGTTGCACGTGAAAGAAATGATTGATAGAAAGTTCTAGATATTGAATTGATCAGGTAGAAGTGGTTCCTCAAGCTACTTCAGAAAGCAAAAAAATAGAATGTGAGTGAGAAGAATCCTGGTTATAGCTAGGAAAAGTGAGCTACATCTATGTGTCCAGGTCCTGATGGAAGTCGGAGTAAAGAAAGTTTCGTAGCTGGAAGAAGCCAGAAGTCAAACACAATGTGTAGCTTGGGGAGAGTGATTCAGAACTTAGAGATGAACGTTGAGATTTCCTTTTATCACTTAGGATTGGTTTCATAAGGGCTGGCACATGGATGGAGAAGTAGATAAGGCTGGAAACTACACAACACAGCCAGGAGGGACCTTATCTCTCTTGTGTGATCACGGGGAAGCTATGCTTTTTACACTACCTGAGCTACTCTGCAACCAGAGAATTGTTTCATCTGTTGGAATGGTATAGGTAAATTAATTGCCTTTATTAATGAACCATTCCACTAGCTTTTATTTTCCCCACTTGCTTTTGTGCATGAGTATTCCAGGGGGTTTTACTCTGAGGGATTGAAGGACTCTTTCTTAGCTCAGCTTGCATGCTAAGATCTACTGAGGAGTCAGGAATGAGGCAGGGTAGAGTTTGAGAATTTGCGTATTAGCCTTGTCTTGCAGCTCTTTGTTCAACAGACACTGAAGGGAAATGCCTGTGCACAGATGGAATGAAAGAAAACCAAGTATAGAAATAAACAGCACTTGTCATTTTAAGTCTGCATTTGTAAGGATTGTTTTTGAGATGAGAAGCCTGGGCTGATGGCTTCACATAATTGAGGCAATATTTCAAGTGATATACACATATTCCTACTTGATAGATCTTCCTCTCTAACTAGCCATCATCCTATTTTATAATGTTATCATATTTTTAATTATATTGTACATACTTGTTTACAGCTATTTGCTATATATCCAGGGTGACATTATAGTAAATTAGTTTTTACCCACTGCCTCTGACTGTTCTTTGCTTCAAACTGAACCATAAATATTGTACCTGAGAAAGCTTGTTCAGATTATTTATCATGCTGGTATGTGACCACAATAGTAATGCCCGAAGGCAAAATGTCCTGGGAGCTGACTTACAGGAACCCTCAGCAGGGCAATGTCTACATCCACACAACAGGATTCTCACATTAATATCTGCTTAGTGAGTAGCGTCGATTGCTTGCTTGACTGAGTATTTGGAAAAGAGTTTATGATCCCAGTGCTAATATCTCTTCATTGACTGCTGTGGAGGTTGGGACAGTAGAGAGAAAGGCAGTTGATAAACTAAGAAGAATGAAACTAAAAAGTACCTAGCACAGTGGCTGGTGCGTAGGTGAAAATGTTAGTGTGCCCCCTTCCTTCTGCACTGGCAGAGGGAATCAGACCAGAAACAGAAGCACACGA
>NW_007738036.1:41227-47583 GCF_000696425.1 Galeopterus variegatus
AAGAAAATTATAATGTTGCACATGGGAGCAGCAAGGCTTTAATGCAACGTCTGACATGTTACAAGCTGATTTCAGATGCTCCGACAAATCTGGTGGTGTGTTGCTTTTCTGCCCTAGCACTGTCTGTGATATATTCACAGCACGTAGCATTCTGCAAACCTCTGCCGTCACATGGGGTTAGCTATCTGAGGGAGGTAGGTAGATATTCCAATAGAAGTTTTGGCAGAAAGAGGCGTGGAACACAGGATCGTTTGTTTCTGAACCAAATCTCTGGACATAGACAGGGAGCAATTGAAGGAGGGGTGTGATCCAAATATTTCAGCAACTGAGCTCAGAGATGTAGAGAGCTGGAAAGAGCATCAGTCCCACCCTTACAATAGAACAAATCCAGGCAAATTGAAAATGTATTGCTTTTCTTTGAACCCATCAGAGCACTGTGGTTGCAGGGAAAACAACTAACCCGAAATCTGTAGTGAGATGGACGTCTGCCGGAAGAACCAGGATCCGAGTGTTTGCTCACCTGAGCAGATGTCACTTGATGCCATAAAAGTGGGTGAGAAGATTCAGCTACAGATTTTTAACAAATTTCTAGAACTTGTTAGTGCAGGCTAGTGTGTAAGTGGGACATCCCTACGGGCTGCCGACATAGGAGGGTAGTCTGCTTGCAGGTTTTCTCCAGGAATCCCATCGGTGCTCACAGGGAAGATGGGGAGGATGCTTAGGAGACTTCCTCCACAGCTGAGATGCACCCAGACCAATCTACCCTCTGTCCTCCCAGGAACGTCTTCACCTGCAGCAGCCGTAGAACAACAAAACTGGCAGCAACTTATTGTAGCCGGGGGCAGGAACAGGAAAAGAAAAAAAAAAAAAAAAAGAAAAAAGCTCAATCCCTAGGGCAGGAATAAATGCTACATCTGGAGAGAGGCAGGAACATTCATAAAAGCCACATCTCTGGGACTCAGTGACTGCCTCAAACTGAGAGGTAATCAGAACAACAGGATATTCATACCCTCCCCTGCCACATGCGTGCATCATACTAACAAATAAAAATCACAATAGAATGAAAATAACCGAGGACTACAAGTGGGAGAGCTACAAGAGACCAGTTCCCTCTGGGGAGCAGTACAAGAGAAGACCCAAAGCCAAATGGGAGACCTGAAACCACCCAGGAGATCTGGAACCACACAGGAGATCTGGAGCCACGTGGGAGATCTGAAACCACGTGGGAGATCTGGAGCCACGTGGGAGATCTGAAACCACGAGGGAGATCTCGAGCCATGCAGGAGGTCTGAAGCCATGCAGGGGATCTGAAGTCACATGGATCTGGAACCATGCAGGAGATTGAAGCCACGTGGGAGATCTGGAGCCACACGAGGAGCAGATACTAAGAAAAACCTCTGGCAAATTGACCCACATCCTATACACAAGATATTGCCAGAGGAATTTGAAACCTGTGGCACACTGGGGGTAATCATGGCAACGATAAAATTCAAAACCAGCCCAGCTTCTGACTAGATTAACACAAACCCCCATACTAAAGGCTTACCTGAAAGAAAGGCGTCATCTCCAGGCATAAAAATATTTATCTTAGGACCTGCTATCCTACTTAACATGTCTAGTTTTCAGCAGTTACAAGCCATATAAAAAGGTAAGAAAAACAGTGTCTGAAGAGACAGGTTCTGAGACATCAAAACCAGACTCAGATATGACAAAGATTTGGCCCTATCTGAAAGGGAATTTAAAATACCTATGACTAACACATTCAAGATTCTAATGGAAAAAGTGGACATGCAAGATCAGATAGGTAATTTTAGCAGAGAGATGGAAACTTTAAGGGAAAAGAGTTCTAGAGTTCAAATATACCACCAGGGCTTCCCATGCCTGATTAAGTACATGTGGTCTTGCTCAGGAACAGATTTTCACTCCTTGGTCTCCTTGTCAAATTTTTGCCCTTATCCAGCTGTGGACATTTCTTTCAGCCTCACATGGTCGAAGGGGTTGTTAAATAAAAATCACAGGAGGCCATTGTTTTGGACTAAGTTCCTGCACTAGGTCCAAAAAGACCAGACTAAAAATCAAAATGGAGTCACCCCTGCTAAGTCCCATGTCACTTAGGCTATGGTCTGACCTTCTGGAAATCAGGCAAAAGAAAACAGCCAATTTCCTGAACAGGCCAGTTTAAATATTTAATAGGTATGATAATGAAGTTCCCTCTGCTTTAGTCCTCACACAGAAGAGACAACCTGAAGTATCCCGATGTTATTTTTTCTATTATTCTGTCTTCCTGTCCCAACCTTACAAGGAAAGTAACTTTGAAATGACCAATCTGCTTTTTGTTCTTTGTTTCTGCTGTCTTTGGCCTTTTTCTTTCTATAAAATCAATCTCCTCTGCTTGGCTCATTGGAGCACTTATTCTATTTTATGTAATAACGCATTGCCTGATTCTAGAATTGCAATAAAGCCCATTGAGATCTTCAAATAAATTTGTTGTAATTTTGTTCACTGACAGGGTGAACAAGCTCCCTTGGGTTTCTTTTATAAAAGCATTAATCCCATTTATGAGGGCAGAATCTTCATGACCTAATCATTTCCTAAAGGTCCTATTTCTTAACACTATCAGATTGGGGAATAGGTTTCAGCCTATAATTTTGGGGGGGACACAAACATTCAGGACATAGCAAATAGACTCCATTTTTCAGTAGAAGAATGGCCTGTGTATATGGCTAGGAAAGTAATTAGTGGTGTTCATCTTGGAGATAAACTACTGCAACCACTGCATTGGACCCACTGCGATACCACCCACTGAACTGACTGCAGTTCCTTGAACATGCAACTCTGTCTCATGTTTCTAATCACCAGAACTATTCAGTTCCCTCTTTTCAGATTTTCTCTTTCTTTCTTTTCTGTCAAATTCCTGCTCATTTTTCAAGACCAATTAGTATATCAAGACCAACTAGTGCCTGACCCTTCCACCTCTGGGCTGCTGTTGTGGATCAAAAGGTGTCTCTCCAAAAGATATGTTTAAGTTTTTTTTTTTTTTTCTTTTTTCGTGTCCGGCAACGGATCGCAACCCTCAGTGTCGCGCCCGTACCAGACAGGGGCCGGCAACGGGATTGCAGCCCTCGGTGTTGCGCCTGCACCTCGCTCAGCCAGTGAGCGGGAACCGGTCTGTATGTGGGATCCGAACCCTCGGCGGGAGCGCCGCGGCACTCCCAAGTGGCGCACTGTGGCAGTGTGCCACCTGGCTGGCACTATGTTTAAGTTTTAAACCTCATCACCTATGAATGTGACCTTATTTGGAAATAGAGTCTTATCAGATGTAATTACCTTAAGATGAGGTTATTAGGGTGGGCCCTAATCTGATAAGACTGGTGTCTTTATAAAAAGAGAATAGACACACGCAGAAGGAAGACAGAGGGAGAAATTGGAGTTATGCAGCTGCAAGCCGTGGAACAAGGATTGCTGGTGACACCAGAAGCTAAGAGAAAAGAAGGGAACAGATTCTCCCCTGGAGGCTTCGAGAGAACATGGCCTTGCCTGCACCTTGCTTCTAGCTACCTGCACTGTGAAAGCATGAATTGCTGTTGTCGTAAGCCACCCATTTTGTGGTGCTTTGCTATGGCAGTCCTAGGACACTAATAGAGCCAACAGTATAACCATGTATGCACTTCAAATTTGTAATTTGTAAGACTTTATTATACTTACTTTTATAGTACAGTGACTGGAGCAATCATTATTTGTTAAATAAATAATGTTATTAATGCATGAGTAAGCCAAATAAATTTGCATAGGGATACAGAACACAAGTGCTTTGCATATAGGGGGTATTTGCCTTGTTCTAAGATGATTCAGAATTTTATTGACAGAAAATGGGTATCAAAAACATTCAGTTAGCTTTCGTTTGCAAGTCTTTAGCTGCCCCAGTCTATACAATTATAAAGCAAAATTATTCACAGATGTGGAACCTGAACCACATGGCCATCCTCATCCACTCAGGGAACTTCAGGAACACTTTAGCTCCTGTGAAGTATTAGCTGAATGCTCTGTTATGGCTACAGAAAGCCAAGGCCTTGAAGAACAGGAGAAAGAGCTATGTGTTTGCTAGCTTACAGCTACACTCCGAGCTGGTACGTTTCACTGAATGGAAAGCTCATCTCAGAGCTACACCACAGTAACTAGATACATGGAAACTTTGCAGAGAACTCTGTTAGGCTACAGGCCACATCTGGATTCTTAGAGGTTCTGCACTGTTGGCACTGGCCTTTTTATATATGTCTATGTAGCAAGATTAATTTAAGCAGCCTGTTGACCCGGGGAGCACGAGTCCCTTTGTTCCTCTAACTTTTTGACCTGTCCCCCACTCTCCTTGCCCACCCCATGGTCTGGAGCTCTCCCCTTCCTCAAGAAGGCAAGAGAGGTGTGGATCCTGAAGAATCGTCCCCATCTTAGCCTCTCCTTTTAGAATCCTGGCTTGTCCCACTCACGATCCCTGGGACACCCCCTGATGTTTACTGATTGGATTGCAAGGGTGGTTTTGGACCCATGAGCACCTCGCAAGTGTGTTTATAAGGCAGGAGCCCGCTTCTGTGAACACAGAGGCATGTGTAGACAAACTGAGACTCACAAAGGATGGTCCTTGCATCCCAATTACCTGTTTACGCATTTTTCTTCTTCACTAGGAAGAAAATGAGCCCATGAGAGCAGAATCTGTCCTTTTCTTCTTTCTTTCCAGCTTCAGCACTTGCATAATGTTTGCTACAGAACAAGTGTATAATAAATGTTTGCGGAATGAATGCTAAACAGACACATGAACATACCCACACACGCACACAGAGGCCGCAGTTGCAGAGACTTCTTCCACTCAGGTTAGCCCTATAGGGAATGCATGTGCCGTTCAGCTAATTCAATGTGTCTCACACTTGGTGAGCTCAGCGCTGCTGTGATTTGTTTATGTAGCACCCATTTTGCACATTATTTCATGCATAACTTTGCTATCAAAACAAACAAAGAGCTGGAACAGTTCTTTCCCCAATAGAGAAAACCAACCTTCTTCCCTTCTTTCCACATGTACAGCAAGTGTCCAAAATATCCTCTTATTACAGTACAACCCTCACCTGGAGCTGACTTCTCATTCCCCTGGTGTAGGGCACCTGCCAGATGAAAAGACTGAGACTTTTTGTCACTACTGGGCAGTTGACGAAATTGTGGTCTGAAGCTTTAGTCTCACCTACCTGGGGACAGATGAGCAGCAAGTGTCATATAGCTCATGGACATGGTGGCTATCAATGTTCAAGACTGGGAGGTAACAGTATTGCTTGAAATATTAACTTTGTAGAATTGTTTCAGGAAGCCCTATCAATTTTCCTGGTATTTGTCTGCAGTACAATAGCCTCTAGGAAGTCTGCATATTTTCACTATACAATGTAACATCCTTCTTTCTTGTCACAGTGACCATCCTCTTTAATATAAATGAACTGCCACGATTGGAACCTTTCCTTGGGGACTGTGAAGTGACTACCACAGCACAGCAATGTCTTCCTTACTGTGCAGAAAAGGCTGCTTCAAACCCTGCCTTCATGATACTGATGCCTTGAGCTATCTGCATAGACTGCAGGAGAAAGGGCCGCTACACTGAAACACCTGCTGCGTTTGACCATCATTCTTATGGCCAAAGGCATGAGCATGAATATCAGTGTGATAGATTGCACCAATGGTGCCAACGCTGTATCCACCCTATATTCATCCCTTTGCCATATGACTTTCCAATCCCTCCCATAAAGAGGTAGAATATATTCTTCATGCCTTCATTCCAGATTCAGCCTTTTTAGCCCAACTTTGGCCAATAGGATGTTAGTATACACGACACAAGAGGAAGCTTTTAAAAAGTGCCTGCATGATTGGACTTGGACTAGGATACTTCTGCCATGCCCATGACAAGGACATGCCCGGGCTAGCCTGCTGGTACCAGGAGGAGTGTGAGAGTCAAGGGAGCAGAACCCAAACACTTCATTTGAGTTCAGCCACCCCCTCCCCCCATTTGGGTCACATTTGCATAGGGAGCTCAGCCTGTGTGAACCAACCCCAGATGACTCACAGATTAGGGAGAATAAATGACTGTAGCCTTAAGTCACCGTGTTTTGAAATAGTTGGTTACACAGCACTATCGTGACTATGGTTAACTGATGCAATGAGGAATTTGAGAGAAAGTAGGTAAGTGATCAGTTTGGAATTAGTGTTCAGTCTTGCGGATAGACTTAGGGGAAGGCCTGACCAAGATTCTTTACCTGGCTGCTCCGTAGACGAGCTCACATCTCTACAGCTCTATCTTGATAAGAATTATCGTCATCTCTCACCTG
>NW_007738037.1:0-2585 GCF_000696425.1 Galeopterus variegatus
TAGGCTGCAGGATCACAATTTCAAATCATAACAGAGGCCACTTGGTGTAAGAAATTGATACTAAGCTGCTTGTATTGTGACCATGCATGACACCTGCCCAGTTACATGACTTTCTCAATCTGCTTGGTCTGGTATAACAGAATACCACAGAATGAATGGCTCAAAAAATGAACATTTATTTCTCACAGTTCTGGAGGCTGAAAGTCTGAGATCAGGGTGCCAGCATGGTTACGTTCTTGGTGAGGGCCCTCTTCCTGCTTATGTCCTCACATGACATTCTTCCATACCCACAAAGAGATCTACTGTCTCCTCTATTTTTTATAAGAACACTAATCCCATTATGGGGCACTCCATGCTTGTAATCTGACACTAATTATCTTCCAAAGGCCCCATCTCCAAATGTCATCACATTAGGAGTTAGGGTTTCAACGTGAATTTTGGGGGACACAAATCTTCACTTCATAACAATGACCTTTGCTTTATTTTATTTTTAAGCCATTCAAGAGACCATCGTATTAATTAAAAACTCAACATATACCCAATCAAAATGAACTTGTTCTTCAAAGGAAGGAACTGTTAAACCCACCTTTCTGCCAACTACTTTAGTAACTTGTTATACTTCCCTTTAAAACAGTATCTGGACTAAACAACACATATCCTGGAAGTTTTTCTCATAGGATCCATAATTTAGGCTGAGTAGATTTAAGAGGATTGCATTCAAATTGCAGTTTTTTTTAAATTTGAAAGTAAATGAATATGAAAATTGTGCTCATTTATCCATAGATCAGAAGATTCAGGTTCTTACCTCAACCCTTTTGTTGAATAGCTGTGTATTGTTGGAAAACTACATTCTTTTTAAGCTTTATCTGTTAAATTGAAATAATACCACCCTGCACTTCCTCACAAAATAACGAGAGTCAAATAAAATGATAAAATGGAAAAAATCTACTGAAATATATAATCTGCTTTATAAAAGCAATGAGTTACTGTTTAAAAGAAAGAGTAGCAGGTTATATAAAATTAAGTGTAAAATATATCATTGTCTCTAGGAGTTTAAAATCTAAGGAAATATATGGACAGGAAGATAAGTGCGTACTGCACATGCTATTGTAACTAGGAAAAATTGTGAAATCTGGATATAAAATACATGTCAAGATTCTGGAAATGTGCCCATCTACAACAGAGCTGTTGACATCAAGTAGAATAGTAATTCCATTTAAAATTCTGATAACTGCTATTACTAGTTACTTTTCTTTTTTTCTTTTTTGGAGGGTGTTATTTTCTGCTCTTTCTGTTCTTTCATCCTAGGCAGGTAGAAAATTTGAAAATAGGGTTGTGCCTGCGTGAATCCATAAATGAAATGAAGCAATCAGGAAGAGACAAGGACTTTCCAAACCTCTTGTTGGGCTTTTCTGATGTGACCTGATCTTAACCTACAGTGCTTTGGAGGAGTCCGCAGCAGCCGCCTTTGTTTGCTGGCCTCTGCAGTAGAGCCCTCATCCTCCTGTTCTGCAACCAGTTATGGAGTTGCTTCATGCTTCCATTATATCCATTTTTTTTTTCTGGCAGCTGGCTGGTATGGGGGATCCTTACCCTTGACCTTGGTGTAGTCAGCACCATGCTGTAACCAAGTGAGCTAACTGGCCAGTCCTACATCCATCCTGTTTGGCAGTTTCATTATTCTTACCCTTAACTCTCACTGGTTGGTTTCTTTGCATACAAGAATATCTGAGTAGAATTAATTCTATTTTGGTGAAGTTATTTGCAAGCTTTCTGTCAAATGAAGTGAAATATTAGAGAAACAAGTGAAGGAGGGTCTCTGGTTGAAGGATTTCTTTTCAGAAGATTACCAATGGCTTCTGGTGAACAATTTTGTTTGGAGTATCGGCAAAGATCGACAGCTTGTGATTATATTTGTTGGGGTTTCTTATAGCAGGATCTTGTACATTTATCTATGCCAATTAAAGGGGCACTATCTGTCCAGGTTCCCAACAATTAATCTTCTTTAAAATGGCTTAAATCTTTGGGTGGGAGGAATGGCCCATCCTCTCACAACTTTCTAGACATATAGCACTGCTGTCAGCTTGATGGTGTGTGTGTGTTTATGTGCGTATGTAATCTTGCAGGAGCATGCCTTAACAGAAGAACTAATATAAAGGACCTATGAACCTCCCTTCCCCAGTATGAACACCTAGCTTCAGATTCTCCCACACAGCTGTGATTAGCAGCAGTCCTTCAGCAAGATTGGGCAATGCTTGGTAAAACTGCCTATCATTTTAAGTGTTCATTTTCTCAAATTTCTTTTCCAAAAGAATCAGACAAATCTTGGCTTCAAAATTGACTGCCATTTGCAGCTGTGTGATCTTGTGTTACTTAAACTCTCTGGGCCTCAGCATCTACACCTGTAAAGTAAGGGCAGTAATCTCACATAAGTTTATTGTAAGGTTTAGATGGATAATATAGGAAAGGCGCAAATAGTACTTGACATGTAGAAGGTGCTTAGTAGGGCCGGCCCGGTGGCGTATGCTACAGTGCGCCGCTTGGGAGCGCGGTGGCGCTCCCGCCCAGGGTTCGGATCCCACATA
>NW_007738037.1:3157-5074 GCF_000696425.1 Galeopterus variegatus
GGCGCGACACTGAGGGTTGCAATCCGTTGCCGGACACGAAAAAAGACAAAAAATAAAAAAAAGAAGGTGCTCAGTAAATATTAGAGATCTTCTATCCCTTTGTCAATCATTTTTATCCATCTTGTGTTCATTCATTATAATGGCATGAAATGTATCTGTTCATAATTCCCACTGGCCAGTATTTCACTTAAGAGGATTTTGCATCCTCAGTTACTCCAGAAGCTACATCTTTCTGCATCTTAGGTATTCATATTGAAGAATCTCAAAACAGCTCTGATTAGTAAACTTAATAAAAGAAAAGCTAAATTAAACCAATATGACTCCTGGTTCTTTTAATAAATCTCTTTCAATAAAACTTTCTGGATTGCAGTAAGACTTACCTGACGATAAAATTTTAATTTGGTTTTAATACAGTGCACTTCAGTAATGTATGGTGATATTATTAAACTCAATTTTCCTCTGACTTGGGAACAAAACTAAACCATCATCAAGTAGTGAAGCCACATACCACAATAACACACATGTTGAAGGGCTTTGCCAAAACAGCAAATCAGGATAAACCACTTAACCCATTAGAGCAAAGCTAACTGATCCCTTGACCCTGGGGTTGAAAGATGCACTTTAACCGAATTAACTGGCCGGCCCTAAGCTAGGTATTTAATGTACATTAAAACATCATAAATGAGTGATATTAAGTTTATTGTTTGCTTTGATTTGAGCTATTTAAAAGCGTTGAGTACAATAGAGTAATTAGTCTTCTTTGGTTTAATTGCATAGGCAACGGTGAAGGACTTTTACTCTTTTAAAATGCTGGCTGGGATTAGTAGAGTTTGCATGGTATCCCTTCTTTCCTTATTCACTGTCTTGAACATATAACTAATATGATTGTGTCAGTCTCCTGTTAAAGAACTTTCTCTATCTTTTCATCACTGAGTGCAGGAGTATAAAACTCACTTCCTTTCCAGGCTCTGATGGGAAACACACATGAATAAGTGGGCTGGGCAGGACCCGCAGCCAGCTAGTCACAGAGTATGATTGTTGCCACACATTCACGCAGTGACTTTTCAAGAAAAATCAAAAATATGGATTTTTTAATGTAAGATCTTCCTATTATGTAGTCTATAGGAAATTAAGAACGTCCTTTTACAGAGCAAATTTGTGTTTGGCCCGTGGTCTGTCTGACTCTTTAATCAGGCCTAAAAGGCCATATCCGATCTGGATTTCACTTATTTTTCATCTTATCTCTCTACTTCCTCTTCTCTATCCCACCTTGCCCCCACCTTTTACACACACAGAGCACCTGCACTCCAGCTATGTCAAGTTGTTTCTCTTTCTCAGAACACATCAGTCGCTTTCCTACCTTCTCCCACTGGCCCTCCCACTTTCCTGTCTTCCTTCAAGTATTAGCACATGAGAAGTCTGCTGAGAAGTTTTTTTGTGAGCATCCAATTCACTGAGGTAAATTCATTGCTTAATATATACTTCCATATTCCATTGCATTATAATTACCTACTTGTCATTATTCTCGACAAAGGGAGAGGAAAGTATTTACTGATTGGGATAAATTTCATATTGGAGTAATGCGCCATATCAAACTATGAGACTCGTCAAAGATGCTAGATTTAGGATAATGTATATATTACATAGAAAGCCATTAGAAAACGTTGCCCTATAAGCACCTCAAAGATGTGACTTTGTCATAATTGCTTGAATATCTGCTTGTAGTTGTAAAAAGTCACTGTCACCATTAGAAAAAAATCACGCCTTAAACTTTTTTTTTTTGAAAAACAGTCTTATATAAGCAGGTGCTTACTCTGGCAAATACATTCTCACATTTTGCAGTTGAAAAAATGACTGGAGTGTTTTCCTTAGGCAACTTGAGTTTCCAAGGCATAGGTTGAAAATTTATATATGCCT
>NW_007738037.1:5171-31445 GCF_000696425.1 Galeopterus variegatus
GTAGTTGTAAAAAGTCACTGTCACCATTAGAAAAAAATCACGCCTTAAACTTTTTTTTTTTTGAAAAACAGTCTTATATAAGCAGGTGCTTACTCTGGCAAATACATTCTCACATTTTGCAGTTGAAAAAATGAGTGGAGTGTTTTCCTTAGGCAACTTGAGTTTCCAAGGCATAGGTTGAAAATTTATATATGCCTGAAAAACAGTCTTATATAAGCAGGTGCTTACTCTGGCAAATACATTCTCACATTTTGCAGTTGAAAAAATGACTGGAGTGTTTTCCTTAGGCAACTTGAGTTTCCAAGGCATAGGTTGAAAATTTATATATGCCTCTGGCCCACACTTAATTATTACTAACTTATCCTAATCTTGCCACTGTAAAATGAAAAAAGTCCAGACTAAAATTTCAACACGAAAACTTAAATGCACTAGGGAATAAAAGTGAAGAACCACAGCAATTATTTTCTAAGTTTTAAAGAAAATGCTAATGAGCACTGTTTGTGAGCTTCTGAAAGATATATGAAACAGCATAAAGCAACCATCTGTTAAAATAGTTCAAAAGCAAAAATTTGGTTAGCTGTTGACTGGTCTTAAAAAGCTTGAATGTTGTGAGTTCACCTGCAAAGAATTTCAATCTAAAGTCAACTCTTCATTATTTTTCAATCAGCATTCTGTGATCAGAGTCAGACCACTGGAGCTCATGCATAGCAGCAGGTGGACCAGATGCTGAACATTAAATTAGCAAAATAACAAGGCAAAATTCTCCTTGCGAGCTCTGATTCTCTCCTTGCCTTCCTCCAACACATAAAAATTAGAGACAAAAAAACACTATTGGGACAGACTGCAGTTATATGGCACTGGGGTCCTTGTTTATGAATTTAACCTTGCTTTGTTTATGTATTGGCTTCTGTGTTAGCATCGTACGTGGTAAATAGCTAGTGGTAGTAAAGTCTCTGTTACTTCTGTAAAGATTATTTATACTTTCCCAAGAATAGATAACTTGAAAAACTCAATTCATACCCCAGATGCTGCTGCTTCTACTTGAAAGAAAATTTTCTGGGTTCTCTCTTTTTCCATGCTATCCCCTCCATGTTATACATATCCAACCCTTTTCAAAATGGGTGTTTGGCTGTTGGCCTAGATATATACATGGTTAAGAAAAAACATCGTTAGTCTTTTATGAATGATAAATAGATATTAAGTTTACAGCACTTTTCAAAAATATGCTAAGCTTATTTCCTGTGCCACTGGTGGTAACATAACAGGTGAAAACTCTAGACGATGAAGCTTTCTAAGGTATAAAATATGAGACTATTAAAGAGAACCCATCACATTGAGAATTTTTGAGCCTAGGTGAAACAACCTGAGCTTTGCTACTGCTTGAGATAAGGTATCTTCAGTTTCCCAGCACAAGGGCTCTGCTGGCTTGTGGGAAGGTCTTCTTAATGCTGGAGCAAGAATAGGATTGACCACTGGCAAGTATGAAAAGAAGATGGTGTAATGGATCACTTTCTGCTATAAAAGAGAATATTAATGTAATTGTCAGGAGGGCTATTATGAGACGACTGCTTTTCTAAAAAAAATTCTGAAAGCTGTATTGATTGAATTTCCTCAAAGTTAGCGAGATTCACAAAGATGACTTTACAGACTCCAAGTGTTTTCTGATGATGTTTTTATTCTTTAAAACAGGGATCAGCAAACTACAGATCATTGCCTGTTTTCTGTTTTGGTTTGCTTTTTCTTAGAGTAGTTGTAGATTTACAGAAAAAATTAGCAGCAACTGCAGAGAGTTCCTGTATATTCTTTCACCCCACCTCCAGTTTCCCCTATTATTAACATCTTGCACTGGTGTGGTACATTTGTTAGAAATGATGTACCAGTATTGATGCATTATTATTAAATAAAATCCATAGCTTTGGCCTGCTCCATGGCTCACTTGGGAGACGGCGGCACTGGTAGTGACAAGGCTGCGGGTTTGGATCCTATATAGGGGTAGCCGGTGAGCTCACTGGCTGAGCTTGGTGCAGACAACACTGTGCCGAGGGTTGTGATCCCCTTACTGGTCAGGGAAAAAAAAAATCCGTAGCTCACATTAGGGCTCACTTCTTGTGTTGTACATTGTATGTGCCTTGCGCAATGTACAATGTCATGTATACACCATTACAGTATCATGAGGAATACTTTCACTGCTCCCAAACTCCCCTGGGCTCCACCTGTTCATCCTCCACCTTCTTAACCCCAGCCCCTTGTAACCACTGATCTTTTTATTGTCTTTGTAGTTTTTCCTTCTGCAGAATGGCATATAGTTGGAATCATACAGCACGTAGCCCTTCAGACTGGCTTCTTTTACTTAGAAATATGTGTTTAAGGTTTCCCCATGTCTTTTCATGATATGATAGCACATTTCTTTTAATGGATGAATAACATCCTGTTGTATGGCTGTACCACAGATTATTTATCCTGGTTGCTTCCAGATACTGGCAATTATGAATAAAGCTGATGTAAACATCCATGTGCAGGTTTTTGTGTGGATGTGAGTTTTCAACTCATTTGAGTAAATGTCTAGGAGTACCATAGCCAGGCCATTTGTTTATACTGTTTAGCTTTGTAAAAACTACCAAGATGTCTTCCAAAGTGGCTGTACCATTTTGCATTCCCACCAGCAATGAATGAGTTTCTGTTGCTCCACATTTTTGTCAGCATTTGGTGTTGCCAGTGTGATTTTAGCCATTCTAATAGGTGTGTAGTGGTATCTCATTGGTAATTGCCTATTTTTATAATTTCACTGGATAATAACCATGGTTATTTGTGTACATATTGTTTGTGGCTGTTTTCCTGCTATAATGGCAGAGTTGAGTAATTGGCAAAGACACCATGTGAACCACAAAGCCTGAATTATGTACTCTGGCTCTTTTCAGAAATGTTTGTGGAGACTTGCTTTAGAATGTTTTTTCTAGCACATTCCCTAATTGGATTTTCAGAATTTATACAAAATTCTTATGAAATATTTGTGTTTAGTTTACTAAAATAATCATGTAACATCCAAAGTCCTTTACTAGAGAAGTAAATTCATCACTAATGCATTACTTTAAACATCCGTTTTGCAAAAAAATTGACAAAAAGGAGACCTTTCTGTTATGTTCTATGTTGAACAAAGCAATTTTGGGGAGGTAATAAATAGATAGAGTTGCTCAAAGCAAATAAAACATGGTCATAAACCTTATAACTACAAATAGAATAATCTTTAAACCATAAACAAAATTTGTAGCATAAATATATATGTAGATGTAGATGTAAATATTTACTAATAAAGAATAATTTTCATGACTGAAAAGTCCCACTTGTTTTCAGGATTACTCCTTTTGTTCCAACTTTCTTTTTATACTCAGCAATAAAAAGAAACAGTATTGATACCCACTATACTTTGGATAATTTTAAAAAATGTCGGGCACAAAAAATACAGTTTGTATATGTTCATAGTATCAACGTTAAGATGATTATTTTGAAAGATAGAAATGTATTATGACATGTGTAGATAAAAACTAATGTACTGTCATGGATTCCATGTGATCACAACATCTCTTGAAGAAACGTTTCCCAAATCTTGTTGCCACATATTTCTGGGCCTGACTCGAGTCCTACTAATTAATAAACTGAATTGTGGAGTAACCAAAGTGATTCTGATAGAAGTATTCCAAAGACTTCATTTTTGAACCATTGTGCCAAAATATCTAAGGAAGAAATTCTCTGGAAATTGAGAGAACTAATGTTAAGCATCCAAGTGGTGCTTGGAGAATTCAATATATTTTGATGGGTAATTTTTAATGTCAAGTTTTGTTTCTTGCACAAGATTGAAGAAATCTATTTCTAAATACCTCAAGGTTAGAAGATGTAGGGGAAGAAAAATATTTTCTTCCTACACTTTTAGATTTTCTACTGAGGCTGCGTAACAAAAGACCGATTAGCAAAGAGAAAAACATACACATTTATTAATAGAAGATTCATGAGATATGACAGCCTTTATAATAAAGAAATGAAGGGCCAAATAAAAATAAATTTCTTAGATTATATGTGTATCTCCAATCTCTTTCAGATGTACTTTACTCTTTTTTGAAATAGGAATGTGGAATTAGCAGAGCACCCGGAACTTGATCTTGCTTAATGCGGTAGCCAAAACTCTGGTTCATTGCTCATCCCGTGCAGTCACCAGCCATCAGTATTAATCTTCTGATTACATGGCCACAGGCTGTCCATGGAGATAATACCTTCACAAACTGTCACAGCCACTAAAATGTCAACAACTGAGTGAGATTGCACTGCTGAGTCAATACAGTCATGTTTGGCAAAGCACTCTTGCCTTTTTTTCTCATAATGCTTTTATCTTTCAAATTGTAATATCCAATTCATTAATTCACCCTAAAGCATTCATTTTTTTAATTCCTGACCAGAAACCTACATGAGAGTTAGATGATGTGCTGGTAACAAAACAACAGATCTGCCCTCTGAGGCACTAGAAGTATTTTCTTCGGCTGATTCTGTCACTGCATAGACATAGGTGAGAAAAGACAGTCACAAATTTCCTATATTGACTTCTTCATCTTTAAAACCTGAATAATAATTTCTATTTTTTCTGTGTCACTACTATGTATCAAATATAATCATGTGAGTAGAAGCACAATGAAGGGAGAAATATATTCATCTCTTTTCAGCTCACTTTTAATATCCCTGGATCAGTTTGTCATCTCTCGCCTGGAATGTTAAGAGACTCCTTACTACAGAAAAAGTTTTTTGCTTTTTTTTGTTTGTTTCTTTAATCCTCAAAGAGAGCGAGAATGAGAATAAATCTGACAGTGGATACGCTTTTTGTACAACAATAAACCCTGTGACTTATGAAAAAAAAAAAAAGACTCCTTATTAGTCTCCTACTCTGCAGCTGAACCTCCCTACTTACTGTTCACTGTGGACAGCTGTTTAACCATGTTTAATCTTAAACCATGCATTCAAGAACAATTGTTCTCCACTTTTAAAACTTTCTAGTTTCTGGCAGTGCAGTGTTTACAATTCTTTATTTAGCATTTATCACCCTTTACGACTGAGTCTAATAAGAATCTCATCCAGGCAATCTGAATCTATGGCTGCTCCTCTGTGCAAAGCAATTTTTACTCAGTTCCTCTGTGTGCTATTTCGTCGGCCTAGAATGCGTTTTCTACCCACCATTTCCATTATAGAATTTCTATTTCTTTTATTTAAAGCCCAACTAAAATCTTAATGGCACCTGGGTTTTGCTAACTCTTCTGACCCAGGAGTAGTACCTTTTTCCTTTGTGCTCCACCTCATTATTTCAAAAAGCATCCTTAACACTTATTTTGTTTCCTCTTGGTTAAGATATTTATATACCTGATTTTATATATTAAGGTATACATACCTTCCAAATTTTAATGCTTCTGAAATTGGGGTATATCTTAAAAAAAACCCTTTATGTGTTTTCTTTTTTTCCTAAACTTATGACTTTGATTTAACTTGTTGATGTTGTCTTATGTGTAATGAAATATAGTCTGTGCCTTGTCTTCCTTTGCTGTAATGTGAGAGTTTCTTGGGAGGCAAGGACCTGTCTTACACAATTTTCTATTTTCCACAGCTCTCTGCACATAATAGGCAATCAATAAATACTTTTTAAAGGAGTGATATACGTAAAATGTTATAAAAATGGAAGATACAATATACTGTTCTTCGGACGCTGTGTGAAATGAGAACCTGCGAGGTTCTCTGGAAGTCCACATCATAAATCCTTCACCATTCTTTATATTATTTGTGCCTATTGTACACCTGTCATTGATTTACTGGGAGAAATACGATGTACTTTGTCTCTCATATGTTTTGAGCATGATCTGTTTATTTTTTTCTCTGAAGTCCAGCTACTGCATTAATTGTTATGCCAAAATGCTTAAGTAGGCGGTAGTACCTTTTGCTTTGCTTTATTCTATTTCAGCAATTTGCTCAGCCAGCAGGAAGGCCTATTAGTAGCTTTCTTGGAATCTATTTACAACAAGTTTTTTCTATTTATTGAGTATAACTCCTTGCTGAAAGTCATCCAAGCACTTTTTTGATGCTACTTCCTGGCCCTAAGTTGGAAGAAATATCAAGTATCAATTAAAATTTCTTCAAAAAGATTTCCAATTATTTATGTGCTTAGGGTATTGAGACATTTACCCGGAAAATTTAATTTCCCTTTGTTTTACACTTTTAAGTTTTGTTCTCTCTCTCTCTCTCTCTCCCCCTTTTTTTACTCGAACTTAAATGTTTCAGAAATTATCTTCACTTGATCTTTAAGCCAAAGAACCAAAGTTTCTCCTTGTTATTTCTCTTTCTCTCCTAGGATTATTGCTTTAATTTTTGAGGGATAAAAGCAAAACAAAGAAAAAAAGAAACAACTTATAATATCATACAATGAATTTCATTTTTAATTATGCTTTTCTAATCTCTGTCCAGATAAAAATAATTAAAGCAGTGAATATCCTGTTTACCTTTTGCCATGTTCTGTGGGAAGCATTTTATGTCAATTATCATATTTGATCTTCACCGTAAACTATGAGGAAAAATTATTACTGTTTTTCCTATCAAATTCAAGCAAGATAATAGCACTTCTCTTCTCAAAATCTTCCAATAGCTTCTCGTTTCCTCTAAGATTCTTGCTGTGAACTAAAAGATCTTCATGGTCTGTCCATCCAGCACCCACCCCATTACTTCCCTCTCCTTATCTCCTACCATTTTACCCTTCATTTTTCTGCTCTAGCCATCCTCACCTCTTTTCTTGTCAGGTGTGGACTTGCCCCAGGGCCTTTGCACATGCCACAACTGAAATGCTCTTTCTCTGGATGAAAGTCTTCATGGCTTGCTTCCTCATTTCCTTCAGTTTATCACCCAAACTCATCTTCTCAGCAATACCTTACCTTGCTTCATCTAAAATGTCACTCCTCCAATAATTCATATCTCATTCTCTGCCTTATTTTTCTTTCTGATATGTATCATGTTCTAATATACTATATGTTCCACATATTTGTCTTCTGTCCTTTTTATTAACACCCTCATTTAAAAGCGTGAAAGCAGAGATTATAGCTTCTTTTATTGATTTCTGTATCCTCAGATCCTAGAACAGTGTCTGACAAATAACAGGCAAACAATAAACATCTGTTGAATGAATACATGTATGAATGAGAGACATCAAGTAATTTCAGATATTTTAATTAGTGGAGCTAAGATTTAACACAGACCACTTCATTTCTGCACATTCCACTTTTGAATATATTTCAGGGATTTGTTATATTAAAAGTAAAAGGTTGCCTGTAGCTTTATCCTAAGTAATCATTTACATTATACTGTTTGGCAAAGTAGACCAAGACTTTCTGTTCAGACTTGACTTGACGGGCTCCTAAATGTTTTTCAGAAGCACTGTTAGATGCATAACACTTTCAACTTGCCTTCTCTGAATTTGTTTTTTAATCGAAATGTGTTCATAATCTTCTCATCTCTGAACCACCAAATTATACTGCAGTCAGTTGATCAAGATTGATTCTGAGCATGTGGGACACATTTTAAACAAGAAAGAATCTTGCTTGTTGTTTGTAATATAATGGCTAATGCACTGGAAACAGATTGCATGGACATTAAACTTCTGTCCACATATCTGTGTTCAACAACCCAAACAGTAAATATTTGTCTTGATGACTGCTTTTACAGAAGAGATACAAACAGCCATGGCTCCAATTCCTGAATTTTTTTTTTTTTTAAAGCTTTGACTTGAAAAGAATTGCATCCTTTAAATACACATTTTGGGAGACTAGTTGGTTGACATTCTTCTGAAACAGGAGCTAGAGTATAATTAGTCGTTTAATAGGAGCAAAAAGTCATTTCTGAAAATGATACTTTAGCCACCTTGTAAATGTCAAGGATAATTTGAGCTGACTTATTTGATTGCTGCTTTTTTCCTATAAGAAGTCTGAATGCATGAAATAGCTTGCATGTGTACTTTAGGTCTCCATGACTTCCAGCAACCTAATGATGTACATAAACTAGAAATAAAATCCCCACTTTTCCCCAGATAGGACATACGTATTCTTGCTCTTTAAAAAATCTACCTTTTAGAGACAGAAAGAATATTGTGGTTGATGGGAAAATGAGTGCTTGTTTGGTGGTTTGGTTTACCAAATACAGTATTTCAAAATTCTCATGCTAGTACTCTGGAGACCCATCTGCATCATTGTATATAGATTCTGGGTAGAAAGGAGGTAAGAGAGGCATCTTAGCCTAGTATTCCAGTCTGTACTTCCTTTACTATACTTAAAACTTATACTTCCAGACTAGTATTGGAGAGATTTATGTTTGAATCACAGCTCTGTAATTAAAAGACAATACTTTATAAAATCCCCTTTTATCTCCCACTTTTTCTTATATCATAGTGGTTCCTGTTTCTCTCATTCTCTCACTTTACTCCCTGTCTTACCAAGCCCCAAGCTATGCGTCTAGATTCCGGGTAGAAAGGAGGTAAGAGAGGCATCTTAGCCTAGTATTCCAGTCTGTACTTCCTTTACTATACTTAAAACTTATCCTTCCAGACTAGTATTGGAGAGATTTATGTTTGAATCACAGCTCTGTAATTAAAAGACAATACTTTATAAAATCCCCTTTTATCTCCCACTTTTTCTTATATCATAGTGGTTCCTGTTTCTCTCATTCTCTCACTTTACTCCCTGTCTTACCAAGCCCCAAGCTATGCGTCCGTTGTTTTTTGAAGCATCTCCCTTCCTCTATTGGATATCGTTACACCTAATCTCCAAATTTAGAATTACAAAATCCTGGAAATTGGGCTTACCAAAAGAACTCCCCTTGAAAGAAAACAGAAAAGAAGGAAGAGAAAGAGGATGAGCAAAAAAGACCATGCCTTCAGAACTCTCAGGCAAAGAGATGCAGCTACTTACTGCCAGTCGGTATTCATGCAGGAGCAAATAAGTAACAAGACCCAAGGGATATGGGCTGGGAACCAACAGCATCTGCTATAGGGTGACAGTCTGCAATTTTTATTTTCATGATTTCCAGCTATGCAGCCCATGTTAAATGCCTAACATGTGTCTCAGCCAATTTTAGTTATTCAGCACTTTATTTCCTTCTTATTCTTTTAGGTAGTTTAAATCAGATTTCTGCCTCACAACATAACTTTTAACAAGATTCATTTTTATACCTGAAAACTTATTTTCAATGACAGGCTTATTAACTAAGCTTAACTAGTCTTAACTAGCTTAATTAGTCTTATCAAGTAATATGTCAGGGTGTTGTGTATTTGATCTGAACCATTTCAGTAAGGTCTGTTATAGCCCTGCAAATTGTGATTTGAATTCCTTTATATATTTTAATGCATAGAGTAGACCTATGTCAACCAGCACACAGAACCATAAAATCGTAGAGCTAAAAGCCACCATACAGGTCATGCAATCAAGCTCCTTGCCACCCATAGCTATTGATCAGATGAGGAAGNATATCGTTACACCTAATCTCCAAATTTAGAATTACAAAATCCTGGAAATTGGGCTTACCAAAAGAACTCCCCTTGAAAGAAAACAGAAAAGAAGGAAGAGAAAGAGTATAAGCAAAAAAGACCATGCCTTCAGAACTCTCAGGCAAAGAGATGCAGCTACTTACTGCCAGTCGGTATTCGTGCAGGAGCAAATAAGTAACAAGACCCGAGGGATATGGGCTGGGAACCAACAGCATCTGCTATAGGGTGACAGTCTGCAATTTTTATTTTCATGATTTCCAGCTATGCAGCACATGTTAAATGCCTAACATGTGTCTCAGCCAATTTTAGTTATTCAGCACTTTATTTCCTTCTTATTCTTTTAGGTAGTTTAAATCAGATTTCTGCCTCACAACATAACTTTTAACAAGATTCATTTTTATACCTGAAAACTTATTTTCAATGACAGGCTTATTAACTAAGCTTAACTAGTCTTAACTAGCTTAATTAGTCTTATCAAGTAATATGTCAGGGTGTTGTGTATTTGATCTGAACCATTTCAGTAAGGTCTGTTATAGCCCTGCAAATTGTGATTTGAATTCCTTTATATATTTTAATGCATAGAGTAGACCTATGTCAACCAGCACACAGAACCATAAAATCGTAGAGCTAAAAGTCACCATACAGGTCATGCAATCAAGCTCCTTGCCACCCATAGCTATTGATCAGATGAGGAAGCCAAGGCTCGACAAGAACCACTTACCCAAAGTTGTATAAATAATTAGTCTTTTCTTTCTATAACTCTACATAAAACTAAAGAGGACTCTAGATTTAGGGTAAAATGGTTTGTTTTTCTGGGACAAAGGATTAGATTATACAGATTATAAACTTCTAGAAGGTTTCTGCATTTAGATTTGTTGGCCATGTTTTAGAAGTTAAGCCACTTCTTCCTGAGGTTTCTTTTCTTCTTGAGACATATGTACCCCAATAATAGGATTTCCTTATCTTGATGCCTCACACATTGTTCAGATGGTCTGCTTATATGTGTATTTAAACATGGGCTTGACTTTCACCATCTTCATCCTTCCTAAACCCAGTCTACCGGCCCCATTTTACAGCCACCATTCTGCTGTGATGCTTGAGTTGTTAATAACTTTGCTTCCAGAAAACTTCCTGCACTGCCTTCTATTATAAAGACTTATAACCTAGTGAAGTAAAGTGTTTAAGCAAATGGGAATACTTTAAATTCTCTTTAGGCCCCATGCCTGACTCCTACTAGATATTTAAAATTTATAGTAAAGCAACACAAATTGAGTGCCCAGACATTCCAATATTTATTTTCTTTTGATTTTACTCATTGTTCCATGCCTCTCAACATTGAGAAATTTTCTTGAAAATTCTTAAGGATCTCCCAGATTACTAATTAAAAATTTTTCTTAATGAATTTTTTAACCAACTCAAGACAGAAATCTTTTTTACATAGATATTTCTAAATTAAAATGAGTATATTTATATATAATAATTATATATATATAAATAAAAGTATATATATGTATATATATATAAATAAAAGTATATATATATATATATATATATATATGTATATATATATATAATAGTCTCAAATAAGTATAGTAATCCAAAAATCAAAAGATGACTGAAAATAATTTCAACTACATGGAAATTAAGAAATTCAGTTTTGGATTATTCTGGAATCAGAGAGAAAATTAACACAAATATTGAAAACTCTTTAGAAAACAGTGAAATGAGACACAACATACCCAAACTAACAGGTTGTAGTACAAGCTGTAATGAGAGCCCTAATGCCTACATCAGGACAGAAAGCAAAAATGAAAAAATGTAGAGGTTGGAAACAGAAAAACAAAATATCTGAAGAAAGCAGAAGGAGAAAATTAGAGATCAAAGATGTTATTTGTGAAAAATAAAGCAAAAAATTTAAAAGTGCTAGAGAAGATGAATACAGATCTGGTTCTTTAATGCCAATAAAATTGACTTGTCCTTAAAGTCTATTGAGGAAAACGATAGACAGTGAAAATACTGAAAATACCCAGAGTAGCACACATGTATTTGTTGAATGATGAATTTTTATAGAGGGGCAACTATCTGCCAGGCATTATACCAAGCATCTCATTTCATTTAATCTTCACAATTGCCCTTTGGGGTAGCCATTACTTTCATCCTCACTTTACTTACAAGGAATCACAGAGATTAAGTAAAATGAACAACACCGCACAGCTGGGAATCATACCCAGGCATTTTTACTCCAGCATCTTCTTTTCTAAACGTTGGTTGGAAATGGTGGTTCATACTCTCTTTGTTGTAGTTCTAATAGGAAACCCCAGAGTGGGTTCTGTACATCTCTTTAAAAATCCTAATGTGAAGTTTAAGGTACTGTTTCGTTAAAAACATTTTCCAGAAAAACTCATACTGGATGGCAGCAAACTTTTAATAGTTTGTTGTTGCAAATACATGTCTTAGGAAGTGTCTTATAGATGATCACCTACTGCAAATGCAGGAAAGCTAATATTTAAGGGGAGAAGGGAGCCGGAGAACTTGAACTCTTTTAGCCCTGAGCTCTGTGGTTCCTCTGGTTGACAGAAGTAACTTTGTAGAAGGATATACATTTTCTCACCTGTAAAGTCTGGTCATGGCTCTTGAGGGACATCAGTAACTGGTGGGTATTTTAGTAACATGAATTCTTCCAAATGTGACTTCCTCACCCCCTCTATCTTTTCAGGACTAAAGAACAGATAAGGATTCAGTGAAAAAAAAAATCTCACAGCTATCAATGAGAGTTTTAACTGGAACGACTTTCTAAAACTATGCTATTTTTTCTCTTTGCATCTAATATGCTCATTCTTTTGAACATGAACAGTTTCCAAATCTATTCAATTGTCTGCTTTTTTTCTTGTTAATGCACACCATGAATATGATATCTGAACCTAATTTAACAATTTGAACTTTCATTAACACCACACATAAAACTGATGAACTCTCAGCACATCTAAAATCCTTTCAGAGGAAGAAGGTATTGTGCTTTAAATTATGCAGGCACAAATTCCTAATATTTAATAAAAAATATTATTCCTGGTCCAGACATATCAGAACACTTCTTGTTGAAAGAAGGAGTGTTATAGGAATAAAGTCAAATAATTTTGGAAGATACATTAGGATCTGTTCCTTGGTTGGGTGCCAGTGGCCATCTGGCCTCAATAAAGAGAAAGATCCAAAGGAACAGTGTGGAGAGTGGTAAAACATTTAAAGCAAAATGGAAAACACGTTAATTAGTTACTAAGTGGGTAGGAAATAGCATAAGTGTTAAGTTAAACATCTGGTTAAGTAGTTATTGAGTTAGGAAACATATTTAGACCCCTTTAAGAAGAGATCCTTACTGAAATATAAGCTACTTGTGTCAAATCCTTGTCTTGATCTTCCTTATACGTTTGAAGTGCTTGGCAAGAACTGTCACATAGTAGGTTCTCAAATATTTGCTTGAAGAAAAAAAAAAAGATTATGTATATTAGCAAGATATATTAACACATTGCAAACATTTTGGAGCTAAGGCAGAAAGGATTTTTTCTGTTGGTATCTGATGACAACTGGAGCATGTAATAAAATCGGTCGGGTTTTTCACAGGAGCTCTGTGGAAAGTCACAGATGTTATCTTGGTTTAGAAATTCTTTGCAACAGTGATGAAGCCAATACATTTGGAAGATGGAAAGCAATTCACTTCTAAAGAATTACAGTGGACTTTGTTAATTTATTAAATTATATAAATCTAATCTATTTTAAGTCTAGCAGTAAAGACTTCTTTTTATGGGATTGTGTTGAAAAAATCCTCATTTAGACCATTATGATATATAGGTTATGGAAGTATTTGTTTCAGGCTTGGAGACATTTTAAATCTGTGTTCCTTTAGTGGAATATAGATTTTTTTCTTAAGGGCAAGTAAATGTTCTTCTTAATTTTTCTGGCAATATGCAAAGATCAAATCACTTGGGCATTAATCATTAGAAATTCACCTTGGTTATAACCCTAAAGTTGTCTCATGAAAAAAGAATGGGTGGAGGGGGACTAAAGTTTTACAATCCTAAATGTCACATTGCAGATGATTATTAATTTAAAGTATTTTTAGCTCTATTCTCCATAATCAGAGCTCATTAGACTATTGACTATATTCAGTAGCTAAGTAATTAAAAGGCAGAAGTCAACATCAGGAGTTATATTTACCTAATATCAGTGATTATTCTGGCCCATGTTCTTAGCTTGTATGACTTTCTGATATGTAACATTTGGATTTCACAGTTATATAATTGTTGACTCGCTGGACCTTTTTGAATAAATATCTTGTCTAACAAACTTTAAATATAGGTAAAATCAAACTCAAGGGATAGTCTTGGAATATTTTGTCCTTGAAAGGAAACTCTTAGCCAAAAAAAAAAATACTAATAATTCAATATTAAACTTAGTTTAATCTTAAAATTGGTATTTAAATAAGTGATTAATGTTTTAAACAAGAAATCATTATTTCTACACACCTTCAAGTTTAAAATTGAAACATAATGGAAAGAAAGATTGGGATAAAGTACATAAAACTTCTATACTATGCATAAAGTTGTTTTATAGATGTTGACGTCTACATTGTTTGACTGTAATCTATTCAAAAGATCCAGCGGATGGGACTTAACTTTAACAGGAAAGGTGATATGGAGAGAATGATCCAGAGAAATTGTGCTTTTTAGCCCCTTCATGCAAAATTCAAGAATCCTTGCTGTGACCCCTCTACCTATTTAAATAGTTTGCTTAATAAGGATTATACCAAAGCCATCCTAAGCTAGATCTTAAGGCCAATTAAGGCTTGAGGAAAGCAAGATTCTCTTATCAATCGAAGTCTAGTTAGCTTGGGATTTGTTTGATCTAGATCGGGTGAAAGTCTAGGCTCATTGACTGTTTTTTCTTTAATTTATTATTTAAATGTTCTTTTTTAAATTTAAGAAGGTAGTATATGCTCAGTGTCACTACTGAAAAATAAGGCAATGATGCATGAAGAGAGAAGTTTTTTCTCCCACTCCACTCCCATCCCACCCTAATCAATGTTAATGGCATCAGCAGGTATATCATTTCACCACTTTCTGCTTTTTCATGCATCCTTGTGCAAAAGTACATGTCAAAAAAGTATATGTTCCATTAATGTGTGTTTTTGTAAAAATGCTTCATTAAATGTATTACTTTGAAATTTAATTTTCTTATTTAGCAGTATGAATATACTTCTCAAGACAATTGATGTAGATCTAAGTATGTATAAAAAACAACTGGATGTCTTGATAAATCACAGATAACCTCACCCCACTCTCAGAGATTTTGTTTCAGTAGGCATGGGGTGGGGCCAGAAAATAACCATTTTTAAAAATTTTTGTTGAATAATAATTGATTATACATATTTTTTGGTTTCAATGCTGACATATGTTGTTCAAATCAATATTACCAGCATGTATATTGTTACAAATCATACTTATTCTTTATGCCCCTTGTCCAATCTCTCCCTATCCTCCCTCTCCCTCCCCCCTCCCACCTCTGATAACCCTAGATTTCTTCTCTCCTTCTGAAAGAATAATGGTTACTCTGTTGATTTGTTGCCTAGATGATCTGTCCAATGCTGAGAGGTGTATTCAGGTACCCCAATATTATCATAGCGCAGATGCTTCTTCTGTCACTCTGGAATGGGCTTTGTGGAGAGAGACATCCTCTTCTTTTCTTTGGTCTCTGCTGGTGACTCTCCTTGTGTCAATGCACTCCAGTGGCTGGCGGACCATCTGCACAGAGGTCGTGGCAACTTTTGCAGCAGCTGTGGTTATTGTGGTGGCTGTGGTGGGCCACCCACATGGTGATGTTTTTGGTATGCTCTTTACCTAGTTGTTGGTGGCACTGGAGGTGTGCCTGGTTGTGGGAGCAGGGTCTGGTCCTGGCTCCATACCTCAGGATGCCAGGTGGGCTCCATGGTACTGGAAGTGTGCCTGATTGTGGGAGGAGGGTCTGGTACCCAGATTCATGCCTCAAGACCCCAGGCAGGCCCTGGGGCACTGGCAGTGTGCTGGTTGTGGGATGGGGGTCCAGTCCTCCTTCCTTACTTCTAAAATGGGGGAACTTCCTGTGGGGACCAGTACTTGAGCTATGTGGTTGAGCTAAATTGCTGCTTTGCTGGTGATTCCCCAGGGAAGGCTTTTTGTGCAGCTCAGGTTTTAATGATTGACTTTATAGGTACTCCTGGCTCTTGAGAGATCTGGTGCACCTGGGTTGTGAAGAAACTCCAATCTGGGCCTGAGTCTTTTCATCAAACTGTATCCCGTGCAATTCTATATTCCTGACCAGTCTCCTCTGAGTGGTCCTTTGCTGACTGGGGTGCAGATCAGCTGTCCTTGCTATGCCCATATTCTCCTGGTGAGCCTGTCTCCCCCACCACCCATGCTGCAAACATGGGATGGGCTATGTGCCAATCCCTTGAAATGACTCACTGGCCTCTGATTGGCTCCCTTTTTTCAGTTGTTGTGGCTTCTCACTCCTATGTAGGTCTATGGGAACCCTGTTAGTGGTTTTGCTGGCCTGAGGTCCACCAAGGCCCTCTTCTCCCCTGCTGCCTCCAAGAAACTCCATCCAAAGAGTACAGCTGAGGCTTTTACTGGCTCCTGCTCCGTGTGCTCAGCATCTCCAGCCATAAGCATTTTTAACAAGTTCCTGGGTGAGGCTGAGGTTGCTTGTCCAAGGGCAGGTCACACTTTGAGAATTCAGAATACAAAAATTGCACAATTACTACATGTTTATATGCTTTGGGGAAAAAATCAGTCAATAGAGATTAGCAAAATGAAAGCAAGAAAAATCACCCATATTTCAACAATTTGAGAATTCAGAATACAAAAATTGCACAATTACTACATGTTTATATGCTTTGGGGAAAAAAATCAGTCAATAGAGATTAGCAAAATGAAAGCAAGAAAAATCACCCATATTTCAACAACCCAGAGAGGCATGCCTAGCCTCTTGTTATATATCTTTTCAGATTATATAAATAAATAAATAACAGACAAATAAATGAATAAATTTTAAAAATTGTACTTTCGATGCTGTTTTTATTCTGTCCTCCTATTTTTCGAACATTTAGTTTACTACCAATTCTTTGTTGTCATGTATACATTGAGATAAACACCATTCTAGTTACTTTATTTTTATGAAGATTTTTATTATTTCTTTAGTATAAATTCCTAGAAGGGTAGTTGCCTGATCAAGGTGTACATTCATATAGAAAATGTTTCCAAATTGACCCTCTAGGAAAATTCTAAAGCTTACACCCCCATCAGCTATGTATGAGAATCTTTATTAGTCTATAACTCTGTAGAAAAAGTTTGTGTGACCAAATGCAAACCCCACTTCTCCTTAAAAACCGCTTATTCCTTCTATGGTAGATATTTAGTTTTTATTACTTGGATGCTCTGTACTGACTTTTTTCTTCTTATGAGTAAAAACCATTGTGATTTTCCACTCTCGGGTATATGTTTCGCATTGGGATGAACTACCTTTCTCTGCTCCAGGACTGGACATAAGACTCATGGGAACATCAATGTATATATATTTTTCTCATTCTCTAGGAATGAGCAGGTAACTCTAGCCAAGTTTGGGTCAATTTTGGGATTTTATTAGAATAAGGGAAAAGAAGTTCTCTCAATCTCTCTCTGTTTCTTCTCTCCTTTCTTCTCTCCCTTCCTCTGTCTTTTTCAGGATTTTGAAAATAGCAGAGAAAATTAGAGCAAAAAGTGGAGGGAGAAAGGGGAAATGGGGGAGAGGAAGAGAGATACAGGCGCAGCAAGATAGAACTAGCTTCATCCGAAGCAAGAACGACTGCTGCACTTTTTACTAACATGGGCCAATCACTTCCATGGGTGAGTATATACCTTCCTCACACTCTTTTTCAAAGGCACAGGTCAAGATATTTGTTTTCTATTTTAAATAATCATCTAAAAGGTACTGTCAAGCTTTAAAAGTAAAATAATTATTTGTTAGTCATCACAAATAATTTGAAACTAAATAAAAACTTGTCGTTTTCTTATCATTTACTATTACAAAATGCTTATTTTTATAATGAGGTTCGCACAAGGGTAGGTTGACTCCTTCATAAGATTGGAGAGCAGAGATAAGGGAAGACTTTTGTTCTCATACCCTCCCCACCTTTGAGCCCTGGCTATTGTATTAGCAGTCTAATGGTGACAAGTGATTTGGGTTCCTTCGTCACCTCATTAATCACATTAATGATGTCAGACAACAAAGAGAAGGTAGAGAAATCACTTGCCTTATCTTCTGATGTCTTTTCATTAGGGCCTCCAATCAAGGTTGGAGCAACGTTTTAGAGACGTTGACATGGACAACAGAAAGCCAGTTGATAGTAATTCCACTGAAAGCAGTAATGAAGCAGCCAGATTAAAAACAACCGAGCAGTAACCTGGTGAGATGCCAAATGGAAGGTGTTGGAGCTTTTAAAATTAAGGTTACTTTTTCCTTAGATGAAATTACTTCAATGAATTTACTTTTAAGGGGTAGTGAGAGCAGGCAGAGGTTGGGAAGAAGACATACTAGGTTTCAATCATTTATTAATGTATAAGTTACTTTCCAGGGAAGCTGTTTAGCAGGTCAGAAGACAGGATTATTGTTTGGAGGAGCTAAAAATTAATTCTGGAACTGATATTTATTTTTACAAGTCATTTCTAGCCTTAAAAGGGCTCCCAAATTTATTATTGGACTTCATATGAAAACAGGGAACTTTTCTGTTGGAATGGCCAAGGTTCAACATCCTGGGATTAAAAAAAAAGAAAGCTATAGTTCAATGTTAAAGAGAATTTGAAGACTATGCTGCAACGGACCATCTTTTCTGACATAACGATAGAGAATTTGAACTTTAGGTCAGGGCAGTATATGGCTGATGAAGTACAGACTTGGTTTAATTTAAGTGGAGATGGATAAGTTAAAAAATGCTAATATGTAACTCAGTATAGCTTCAAATTAAATGCTGGGAGACAGTTGTCAACCAAAGTATATAACCCCATTAAAAGTGACATGTCTTTGATTTTATTCACCCTATGTGGATAACATTAACACATTAAGGACACTAGAGGTATTTTAACCCCTTGTTAATTATGGTGATCAGATTTTGGTTAAATGCTGCCTTGTATTCTATATCAAGAGAGTGCTGATAATATGTGCTAAGTATGAACAAATTTTTTCTTTAATTTTTCTTTTTTGGGAAACCACTGTACACTTCATTCATTACTTAACAAATATTCTAAACATTCTTATAGAGAATAAGGATCTAATGATAAATATATGATATTCAATTTTTCTATCCTTAAGACTTTATATACATGTAGGGACAAAGAGACAATAAAAAAGTAAACTAGACAGATATTTTCAAATGGAGATAAGAACTATGAAAAAATAAAGAGTTAGATACAGTATGAGATGACTTAATTGGTCATTTAAGAAACTTCTCTTTGAAGAGGTAACATTTGATTTGAACCCCATATAAGAAGTAGTTAGCTATTTGAAGGCTGGAGGAAGAAAAATTATTTCATATAGAAGAAACTGAGAGCAAAATCAGGATATAATGAAGTTTTGAGGGGATGGTGGCAGGGTATGAAGCTCGAGAGAGAGACAAGTGCAGTTCATGCAGAGAGCTAGAAGATGAAAAGGAGATTACACTTCATTCTTGGCACAATTTACCTATTCCATGGTAGTCCTCTCCTTTCTTTTAAATGGAGATAACGATATTACAAAACAAAATGCCTAATGTTTCTGCAAGTGTTGTGTCAGGTTGTATATTCAACTTAGTAAATTAGAAACATCTAAACGTTTAGTACGTTTACCCTACCTGTCGTGAATGTACCTAGTTATATCCTATACCACATTTTAAAGGTCACATGCCATTATAGTACTGGTTATGCAACTTAATCATCAATCAACAGACATGTTATTTGCATTGTTATTAAACATCTCCTTTAGACATTCAACCACTGATCTAAAGTCACTTAAGACAGGCATAAGATGGCTAATTCAACATGGATCAGTGGAACAGAATAGAGAATCCAGAAATCAACCCACACACCTACAGCCATCTGATCTTTGATAAGGCACCAAGAACACACACTGGGGAAGAGACTGTCACTTCAGAAAATGGTGCTGGGAAAACTGGATATTCATATGCAGGAGAATGAAACTAGACCTGTACCTCTCACCATATACCAAAATCAAATCAAAATGGATTAAAGAATTAAATATACACCCTGAAGCAATAAAACTCCTTAAAGAAAACATAGGGGAAACAGTCCAGGAAGTAGGACTGGGCATAGACTTCATGAATATGACCCCAAAAGCACAGGCAACCAAAGAAAAAATAAATAAATGGGATAATAAACTAAAAAGCTTCTGCACAGCAAAAGAAACAAAACAATTAACAGAGTGAAAAGACAACCAACAGAGTGGGAGAAAATATTTGCAAAATATACATTTGACAAAGGTTTAATATCCAGAATATACAAGGAACTCAAACAAGTTAACAGCAAAAAAACAAGTAACCCAATTGAAAAATGGGCAAAGGAGCTGAATAGGCATTTCTCAAAGGAAGACAATACAAATGGCCAACAGACACATGAAAAAATGCTCAACATCACTCAGCATTAGGGAAATGCAAATCAAAACCACTTTCAGATACTATCTCACTCCAGTTAGGATGGCTAATATCCTAAAGACTGAGAATGATATATGCTGGCAAGGTTGCAGAGAAAAAGGAGCACTTATACACTGTTGGTGTAACTACAAAATGGTACAGCCTTTATGGAAAATGGTATGGGGATTCCTCAAACAATTACAGATAGATCTACCATATGACTCAGCTATTCCACTGCTGGGTGTATACCCAGAGAAATGGAAATCATAATGTTGAAGATCCGGATACTTGTACTCCCATATTTATTGCAGCACTATTTACAATAGCCAACAGTTGGAACCAGCCCAAATGTCCATTATCAGATGACTTGATATGGAAAATGTGGTATATCTACACAATGGAATTCTACTCTGCATAAAAAAGAATGAAATACTGCCATTTGCAACAACATGGATGGCTTAGAAAAAAATTTATTATGTGAAATAAGTCAGGCACAGAAAGACAAATGCCACATGTTCTCAGTTATTTGTGGGAGCTAAAAAATAATCAATTGATAAATATGCAAACAAATGGGGGGGTGGCAGGGAAGAAGACACACAATCACAACAATTCCTTGAACTTTTTAAGACAAATGAACAGATTTGATGTTGATGGGGGGGAGGGGGAGAGGGAGGAGGAAAAGAGGAATTGATAAAGGGACACAAAAATCAACTACACTGTATATTGATAAAATAAAATAAAATAAAATAAATAAATAAAATAAAATAAAATAAAAATGAGAGACTTTGGGAGAACTTTCTTCTCTATTACAATTTGGGAAAGAAATTTTGGATTCTGGAAATTTCTGAAAAATTTCTCAAAATTTTTTTTATTTCCATACTTCACCTCAGGGTTTTTTCCTGCTTTTCAGATGCTTCCAAATTGATTGAGAAATAGGGATCCTGATATCCTTTCCTAAAAGTCTGCAGAAAAGTCACTGAACACACCTTTCTTTCTGAAGTCCATTTTTTTCCCATTATTTAGTTCCCGTTTAGATCTTGTGCACATATACTATCAGAAAATCCCAAGTTCTAATATCTTAGACATCCTTTAGAAATATAAATTGTCCCTCCAAAAAACCACTAATTAACACATTTTGTAATGCTTCTTGAGATGGTAAATTTGGGCAGGTCAAGATTTGAAAATTGGCAATATGTCCTTTTTTAAAAATTTCAACCATAACAGGTAGGAACCATGTTTTATTGAATTCTGTATCCCTGTATCTTAGTATTGTGCTGCATATTACATTGCAGGTGCTGATACAAACTACAAGGTTTCTTTTTCTTTTTTTTCACCCTGCTGTAATGAGGTATAATTAGCAAGTAGAAATTGTATATATTTAAGGTATATGGCATGATGTTTTTATATACTTATACATTGTGAAATATTTACCAAAGTCAAGCTATTAGCATGTTCATTGCTTCACATAGTTACCTTTATCTTCTTTTGGGGGTTGTGTGAGAACATTTAAAATCTACTCTCTTAGCAAATTTCAAGTGTACAATACTGTGGAATATACTAAAAAGCATATGTACTTCACAGGGCCTGGTTTTCCAAAGTCTTGCTGTTTCAAATATTGACCTTGCAAGGACAGGAAATTTTCCTCAGGCTATAAGTCTCTGGTGTGAGATAAGAATTGTGGCACAGCAGGTTGCTGGCTCAAAGACAGACTAGTTACTGATTGTTATGTAAAGATACTGAGAAATTGCTATAAGAAGGAATGTTTGCTAAGATCAAGCTTGTGTTGATAAGATCACTTAATTGTCTACTGGAATGTCATCTGGCTTGTTTCACTAAAAGTTACCAGCCTATATTGTTAAACTATAACCCCACCTTTGTTCTCTTCCTGTAACTTCCTGGTCTGGAAAATAAATGCAGAAAGAGAACCCCAATTCAGCATTAATTTCCCAAGGAAGGGCTGCCTCTCACTGGAGGGTGTCTGGGAAGTTAACCTCTTCTGGGCTTCTCACTGCTCGGAAGAGATGGGATTTGAGTAATCCTTTGCGTCTCCATCACCCAGGGGAAGTGGGGTGACAAATTCATGGGGAGTGAAACAACACAAAGCAACAAACAATACAGTATTGTTAACTATATTCATTATGTCATACGTTAGACTTCAGAACTTATTCATCCTGTGTAACTAAAACTTTGTATTTTTTTGCCAAAATCTCCTCATTTTCCTCACATCCTCATCCCCTGGCAACCTCTATTCTACTCTTCTACTCTCTGCTTCTATGAGTTTGACTTTGTTAGGTGCCTCATATAACAGAGCTCATGTGATATTTGTCATTCATGGCCTGGCTTATTTCACTTAGTGTAACGTTCATCTGGTACAATATACAGCAATGCAATAATAGTAGGGGATTTCAATACCCTATGTTAAACAATGGATAGATCAGCAAATATTAAAATCAATAAGGAAACAGTGGACTTGAACAACACTATAGACCAAATGGCCCTAACAATACATTTACAGAACATTCTACCTAACAGTAACAGAATAACATTCTTTTCAGGCACCTGGGTTATAAAAGGAGTCTTAACAAGTTCAAAAAGATAAATATTTTTTCTGCTCAAAATGGTTTGAAAGTAGAAATTAACAACAAGAGGAAATTAGAAAATTTACAAATACGTGGAAATGAAACAACACACTTCTGAACAACCAATGAGTCAAAAAAGAAATCAAAAGGAAAATTAAAAAAAAATTCTTGAGACAAATGGAAATGAAAACACGATATACCAAAACTAATGGGATTCAGCAAAAGCAATTCCAAGAGGAAAGTTTATGGCAATGAATGACTACATTAAGAAACAATAAAGATCTCAAATAAACAACATAACTTTACATCTCAAGGAACTAGAAAAAGAAGAAGAAACTGAGCTCCAAGTTAGCAGAAGGAAAGAAATAAAAAAGATCAGAGCAAAAATAAAATAGAGACTAGAATACAATAGAAAAATTTAGTAAACCTGAGTCAGTTTTTCGAAAAACTAAACAAAATTGACAAACCTTTAGCTAGATTAACTAAATAAAATAGGGAAGACAAATAAATAAAATGAGAAATAGAAGATGAGATATTATGTCTGATACTACAGAAATATGAAGAGTAATGAGTTTAATTTCTCTTGCTGTTGTTGTAGTTTGAAGCAATGCAAAAACTAATTGCTGTTGGATGAAATGCCCTCTCTGTAGGAAGATTTAAAATGTATAAAGTATTTGATTGGTTGGTAGTGAATTTAAAATATATACAGGTGATTGGCTCTGCCTCTATCTCAGGAAATAGCAGCTGGCTGTAAATGAAAAGTTGTTGCAAATGCTATAAAACTCCATAGAAATCTTCATTAGTCCTATTGACAGAGCCGTAACACCAGTCAATGCAATCTGTTGCCATCTATCCCAGATTGGAAAGATAACCTGTCCTGGGAGACTGAGATTGCTACCCAAGAGTTTCCAAATTTTCTTCAAGTGATAAGCAGAAAACAAAAGTATAAATAAGGGTGGAGCTATGTGCTAAGACAGTTTTACCTCCCTGAGAGGCTGGGCCTTGGTGGGAGTAGGTGCTGACAATAAACACTGTCTGTGCTTACATATCTATTAATCCCCATGAACCATGACTGCGTGGTGACAGCATATATGAGGACAACCTAAGGGATTAATGCAGGGGATGGATAATTAGGAAAATAATTAGGAGGATAATTCCCTCCAAAGGAAACCTAATATATGGAAACCCCTGCCACTGCTTTTGTCTAAGAAGTGATGTCAAGCTTATAGGAAGGCTAGTTTTACCAATAGAAACAGATTGTCTCCCTGTTGCCCAATCTAGCAACTTGGGCAAACCAAGTTAGGCCCTGAACATTCCTAGGCTTTTAAAGAAATCTCAACCTAATTATATTTATGGTTAGAAGTGGAGAGAGAGGAAAAGCAGCAGCTTTAACTGTCCCCTGTCCTCCAATTTGAACACATTCCCTCTAAGTTTGTAGCTGATAATTTAAGAAATAATTCCTTTGTTTGAATATCTGAGATCTCATACCAGAGAATACCAAGAAATAGAGCTGGATCTAGATGAGTAATGGCAATATCCATTTTCTTAATTTTCTTTTGTTTATCTCTTCCTTTTGCATTTTTTCCCTAAAATGAGCATGTATTAGATTTCAGATTTAAAGAGTTATGTTTAAAATTATGTTCAATATTTTCAAGCGACAAATTTCAGCTCCTATCTCTTACTCTACTCCTTTTCCCAAGGGATTGAGTTTAGACAGAATGCTAGGATTTTAGTACTTTATCTTCTCTTTTAAAAAACATTCTTGAGATCTGTACCAAGCAGCAGGTGTTATAACAACTTTCTACTGCCTTAAACACCTAATCCCCTGTGACACATTCCACTTATTCTTCTTTTGTGGAGATTACTGCTTCAGCTGTGGTGTGATTTGCTGATCTTGTTTCATTACTCTGGATCGCTGCTTTCAGATTGTCCAAAAAAGTAATTTATTCTCTAAGGAAGGCTCAGTTTGTCATGTTTCTCCTTTCTCCAGCTACTGTTCTAGAGTACCCTTCAGTGTCTAAAATAACTCTTTGCCTGTTCAATGTTTTGTTTTGTTTTTCTTTTTCTTTGTATCATATCGGTAATTTGTGCAGGTCTATGCTAAGAGCCTTTTTGAAAGGCAGGAAAATCATGGCCACTTTAAACTCCCATTTAATCAAAACTTGCTGTTTAAAATAATCTGCCTGTTATTTCACTTTTGCTAAACCGTGGACAGCTTTGGTATAGTTGTCTTTATTCTTTCCAGCGAATGAAAATTTGGGATTGAAGGAGTGATTTTATTTTTCATTTCTAAAGATGCATTTATTTAATTGGTCAAAATTATCACAGAGTTTTGGAATACCTGAGTTGGGAGGAGCCTCGGACAACATGTGGTCCAAACACATGGTGACCAAACTAAAATTAGAATTTAGATCTCTGGTTTCTAAGCCCAGTGCCTTATTTCCTACTATATCTGGTATACTTTACTCTCAATGGGAAATGCAGCTTAATTTTTTAATTTTCAAAACAGAGACGTAAGGAATGTAATCTTGGTTCATCACGGAGACTTTAGTTGCAAACAACAGAAACTAATTCTGGCCATTTTAGGCTAAAGGGAATTTGCCGAAAGGTCATCAGGGGCTCACTTATTTCCTTAGCACAGGTCTTCAAAATGGGGAGGGATTAAGGGATCTCAGAAGGAGAAACAGCATGTTCATTGACCAAGATGGCCTTAATGTTTCCCTCAGCTTGACTAAACTTTAGACAAGTTTCTTTCTGACTGTAGGCTCCTGAAGTCCCTTTTCTTAGATTACCTCCTTGCAGCCATAAATTCTGCCCCTTTGAGATTTAAATCATTTCCCAGCCTTCTGATGGTTTTACAACTCAGTAATGTTTTTCCTAAGGACTTGGGGACCGTCCCTTTGAAATGTAAGCATCAAAAAAATAGTGCCACTAAATCCCAGACTCTGTGGCAGGGTAGGAGCCTAACTTTCATGAGAGCCAATTAACAAAGACAGATGGCCTAATTATACTGACCAATCATCCCCAAAGTCCTTTAGTAATATCACTAACTCATCCAGTGCTTAAAAGTCTCCTCTGTTGTTTCAATGGAGAGTTGAGTTCAATCTCTTTCCTCTATTGCAACAGTTTTGCACTTGTCCAGTGCAAGTTTTCTTTGACGTCATGATGCAGTAGGAAGGACTAGAATTACAACTATTTTAATTTTTTGTTTATTTTATTTAATAATGTAGAAATGTATTATGCTGAACTCTTGAAAACAAAAATGTTCTTAACTATCTGATTTAGAAAATTCAGAACTGTCATTAAGAGATGCAGAAAAGAAATAAAATAAGGAAAAAAACTCAGGTCATAATGAGAAATGAGTTTTGAGTTTGATTTCAATCTCTTGTAACAAAGTCAGTCAAAGAAAATGAATGATAGTTACATATTTAACAAGTTACACAATATATATAAAGATTATT
>NW_007738037.1:32034-36187 GCF_000696425.1 Galeopterus variegatus
GAATGATAGTTACATATTTAACAAGTTAGACAATATATATAAAGATTATTATACTCTAAAAGAATTGTGCAAAATTAATATTTGATTAAAATATTTATATCAATAGTGCTTTGTAGACTACTTAATAGTCTTTTTTTTTCTGATTCTTTAAAAAGGTTGACAAAATTTGCAAACCTTTACCTAGACTGACCAAGAAAAAAATGAGAGAAGACAGAAATTACCAAAATCAGAAATAAAACAGGGGCATGGTAGAGCAGTTGCTTCTTCTATTATGTTGGAGTGGGCTTTGAAGAGGGAGACATCCTCTCCTTTTTCCAGTCTCCACTGGTGACTCTCCTTGTGTCACTGTGGTCAGGTGTCTGGTGGGCCACCTGAACAGTAGGTGTGACTACTGCTGTGGTGTTGAGCTACTTTTGTGGCAGCTGTGGCTGTGGGCCTCTGATAGAGTTTGGATGTGTTATCCCCCCAAAACTCATGGAAATTTGATCCCCAATGTGGCAGTGTTGGAAGCTGTTTGAGTCATGGGGACAGATCCCTCATGAATGGATTAATGCTCTCCCTGGGGGTAGAGGGGTGGAGAATGAGTTCTCGCTTGGTTAGTTCCCATGAGAGCTGGTTGCTTAAAAGACCCTGGCACCTCCCCCCTCTCTCTCTCTTGCTTCCTCTCCCATGTGATCTGCTTGTACCCTTGGCTGCCTGCTGCTTTCCACCATGAGTAGAAGCAGCCTGAGGCCCGTGCGAGATGCAGCTGTCCCAGAATCATAAGCCAAATAAACCTCTGTTCTTTATAAATTACCCAGTCCAGGTATTTATGTTATAGCAACACAAATGGACTAAAACAGCCTCCCTGAAGGAAGTGGTGTTTTCAATGTTCTCCTTGCTTGATTACTGGAGGGGTTGCTGACTTGGCTCCTGTCTAGGACCCCAGGCATGCTCTGTTTCTTGACTGAAGTATCAGTCTATTTTTGTTGCTTATAACAAAATAGCTGGAACTGGATGGTTTCTAAAGAAAACCGAAATTTATTGCTTACAGTTCCTGAGGCTGGGAAGTCCAAAGACCATCTGGTGGTGGTAACAGTGACCCAGGGGTTTCACATTGCAAGATGGTGGAAGCTGAGAGAGAAGAGAGAGAGAAAAACAGACTCTCATCTTCTTTTAAAGCTCTCAGAATGACACCCTGACCACCGTTTTTCATCCATTCATGACTGCACAGTCCTACTATCCAATCACCACTTCAAGGCTCCACCTTTCAATTACCAAAATAGGATTTCCCACCCTCTTGACAGTCATAGTGGGGGCTAAGTTTCTAATACACAAAACTTGGGGGACACAACTCAAGTTTTAATGAGTTTTGGGGGGACATAGTTCAATACACTACACCTGCATCCCAGTGGAGGGGACTGGTCCTCAGCTCTTGCCTTAGGACCCTGGGCGTGCTCTGTTTTTCCTTACATCTGGGTGGAGGGGGCTCCCCACCTATTTTTAGTATCTTTTTTCCATTCTTAAAATTGGGTTTGCAGGGAAGGGTTATCTGTTTGCCCTAAGGGAAGCTGGGTCCCCTAAGTACTCTCACCAGAGTTTATCTTATGAGCTAATCTCTTAGCAAATCAAGTGCAGTTTGAAAGAAAAATGGGAAGTTTGACAGGCAAAAATAAAAAATAAATAACCTGTTGACAAAAATACCTGTACTGTCATTTTGATTTCCTAACAAATATATCAGGCCAGGTACTATTTGGAATGTGTACAAGAGCTATGTATGTGAGAGATACCAACGATATTACTGCTTCCTTTTTTCCCTGTAGTATGGCACGACTCTTGGAGTATGAACAATAAAGACTTCATTAGGTTAAGGCATAGATGGTACAAAGGTTTCATCTAGCATGAACACTACTACTCATTAGTAGTGTGTACAATGGAATACTGTATTGAGAAGGATTCCAAAGTCAAATCTGGGTTCAGTGGAAGAAGTACTGTAGTTGTTTAGTGGTTGATATTTATGCCATGTGTGTTAGCCTGAGTCCTCTGAGAAGCCAATGCCAGGATGGGATTTAACATGCAAGGCTTTTAGTAAGAGAAACAGCTGTGAGAGGAATGGAGTGGGATCTGGGGAAGACCACAACTCAAATCTGATCCTGAATAAAGGTGAGAGGGAAGAAAAGTTTTGTCAAGGTATCTTAGAGTGCTGTGCATCTAAAGAAGATGTTCCAAGGTCATCTGGAACCTTCATATCAAAATTGCAGGTTGGAGGAGTCTCGTGTTGCCCAGGGATTGGCCTGCCTTAGAATCTGTGCTGTGCTCAGTCACTGGCATCAGCATAAGTGCAGATAAGGATTTCAGAGTGTAGCAGCTGAGCCCTTGGCCAAGTTAGCTCTCTGTAGTAGAGTTCTGCCGGCACATACTCATGAACATCATACCATGTGAGTGTTATCTTTAGGTTAAGATGTTAAAGAACCCCATTAAGACTAAAAGAACACTATGAACATTCAAATTAATGGTGGTGGTGCAGAAAACAAACAAATGTCTACTTGTAGAGAAATTGATTAGATATCCTAGTTTATTAAATAGAATGTGTTCAACAGCAAGTCATACAAAAATCAAAGCAGTGCCTTTAAACAACAAGAACATTTATATCACATAGTAAGAGGTATCTAGATAGGAAATTTCAAGACTTATTCACTGTCTGAATGATGTCATCAAGAAGCCAGACATTTTCTATTGTTTTGCTATGCCATTCTTGACCTGTTTGTTTTTCACCCTGAAACTTGCTAACCAGTGGCTACACAATGGTGCCAAATTTCCATTTATACATTTCCACTCAAAAGTAGAAAGCAGGACAGTGGCCATGGGAGATAGAAAACTACTTTTTCTTTATCTGGGAAGGACAGGTTGCTGTTCCAGAAGACCCCAGCATATTTTCCCTTTGTTTTATTGGCTGGACATAGTTTACATGCCAATAATTAATGGCAAAGACAATGGAATTTAAAAAAGAATGATTTGTGTAGTCATAATGGATTAGAAAAATAAATATTTATCTCCCCTTCTTCAGGGTTGGAAGAGGGGCCTACTTTCCTCAAGTACATTGATGACAATCTGATACCTAAACAAAATAGTATTACTATTAGCCAGGAAGGATGCGAAAGGAAAAGGCAGTTAGGTAAGGAAGCAATAGTGTTAGCTGTAACTACACACCTAGGGAGGTTTTGAGTGTGTAGAATTATGCATTGTTTGATATGCATGAAGAAAAAGAGAAGTCTGGAGCATGGACACTTCCCAAAAAGGACAGACAGAAATAGATACTATAAGACTGGTGAAAAGAAGGCCGTAGAGGTCTCAGAAAAACCCCAAAAGATTCAAAAATATTTTCCAGGCACATGTTGAAAGTGTAATTGAAATACATTTCTGGAGAGAAATTTGGCAAGGTATGTTAAATGCATTACATTTTCATATATATTTTGACCACTTTAGAAATTCTGTTTTAAGATTGTGGGAAGATGGCATACTGGAGGAACCCAGGATGCATTCATGCTGCAGGAGAAGACCAGAGCAAGCCCATCAAACCACTGCTGCAAGAGCCGGTGCCATTGTCTGGTCCCAGGATCATTGCCTGCCTTCTCTGAGAGAGGTTCATCCTATTCCCTGCTGATGTTGCCTTTAGCATGGCCCCTGCCACTGCTACTACCACTGCAGCCACCAGCTGCCACCCAAGCAGTGTGGACTCCGTCATTCCACCACTGCACCAGCCACCCCTACTATGTGAGGGCCCCCGCACCGCCCACTTGATTTCATTGACATGAGGAGGGACATGAGTGAAACTGCCAGAAAGTGGTGAATGAGCACAAACCCACATCCCAGTGGTCCAACCCACACTGGAACTATGCTGCCCCCTCAGTCATGCACCTGTGGGCGGGAGCTACAGGTACAGTCTGCCTGACTGCCTTGGCCTGGGAAGAGACACATGCAGACTCTGGAGAGTGAAGAAACCCAGGATAGCCAAAGAGGTACAAAAGAAAATTCCCAGCCACCATCAACTCATCCTCCAACCAGGGGAAACAAGGACCCAAGAGGAGCCTCTTAGGAAAGAGAAATCCAGACCAGGGTCATTTATTCAATCTGAGGAGTTCCAGTATACCCCATTGCACCTATCAAGGTCACA
>NW_007738037.1:36981-38693 GCF_000696425.1 Galeopterus variegatus
GCAAGGACCCAAGAGGAGCCTCTGCCTGTAGGAATTAGGAAAGAGAAAACCAGCCCAGGGTCATTTATTCAATCTGAGGAGTTCCAGTATACCCCATTGCACCTATCAAGGTCACAGGATACTTGCTGGGGTGCCAACAGGCCCACCCAGGGTCACCCACACCAAAGAGTGACAGGGAATCCAGGCACTTCTCCCAAGAAATCAAGAGATTACCCCCATCCTCAACAACCCAAAATAGTGTCATGAACCTCAGCAAGGAACCACTAAGTGCCCCAGCCCATGGAAGCACTCACACACAACTCTGACATTGAATATGGCTAAAGTAACCACATGGAGACTGCATTACTGTATCTACCTGGAACCAAAACTAGAACACCCTACTCAGTTGTCAATATAAATCACACCTACAGGAGGGAGGCTTTCCCCTCAAAAGCCACTCCAAAGTAACAGAAGAGGCAACTGCTCTGCCAGATGGTCAGACATCAATGTACAGATATTAGAAATATGTATATATATATAAACCAAGAAGATATGATACCACCAATGGGAAACAATAATTCTCAAGTACCAGGCCCTGTACAGCAGAAAACTCTTGACATGACTGAAAGGGAATTCAAAGCAACAATCCCAAGGAAACTTAATGAGATGCAAGAAGACCCAGTTAGATGACAAAAAGAAATGAGGAAAACTATTCAGGACACATAGGAGGAAATTTACAAAGAGATACATATCTTGAAAAAGAATGTAGCAAAACTTCTGGAACTGAAGTATTCACTCAAGGAAAGAAAAAAACACAACCAAGAGCTTAAATAGCAGGCTAAAGCAAACAGAAGAATGAATTTCTGATCTTGAAGATAGACTTTAAAAAATAACCCAGGTGGAAAGAAAAACAAAATTAAATTAAGAAAATCTACAAGAGGTATCAGACAACCTTAAGCATATGAACATCTGAATCATGGGTGTTCCGGAAGGGGAGGAGAATAAAAGGCATTGAAAACCTATTCAACAAAATAATAGCAGAGAACTTCCCAGGTATTGGGAGAGATGGAGACTTTCAGATCCAAGATTCTCAAAGATCCTCAAACAGATTCACATTATAGTCAAACTGGCAAAGCTCAAATACAAAGAGAGAATCCAAAAACAGAAAGAGAAAAATGTCAAGTCACCTAAGAAGGAGTCCCCATCAGACTAAGATTTTTCAGCTGAAACTCTACAGTTCAGAAAATAATGGCATGATATATTCAAAGTATTAAAAGAAAAAAAACAGCCAGCCAGGAATACTGTACCCAGCAAGGCTATCTTTCACAAATGAAGAAGAAATACTGTATATCCCAGACAGACAAAAACTATAGGAGTTCACCATCACAAGACCAGCTCTACAAGAAATCCTCAAGGGAGTCCTGAATCTGTCATTTAAAAAGTCATAATCATCACCATAAATATATGAGAAAGAAAAAAACCCAACTGGTAGAGCAGATATGCAAATGAGAGAAAGAAAGAAACTATATCTTACCATCTCAGAAAACCAACAAACACCAAAGACAAATAACAAAAGGTAAAGAAAGGGACAAAAGATATTCAAAACATCCCAATGAAAATTGTTAAAGTACTGTGGGTAAGACAATACCATTCAATAACAACCCTAAATGTAAATGGATTAAAATTCTCACTCAAAAGACACAGATTGGCTGATTAGATTAAAAACCTAGACT
>NW_007738037.1:39344-39619 GCF_000696425.1 Galeopterus variegatus
GACCTCAACACCCCTCTCTCAGCATTGAGCAGATCATCTAGGCAGTGAATCAATAGAGAAACCCAGAATTTAAACTACATGGTAGACCAACTGGGTTTGGCAGACATCTACAGATCATTTCATCCAAAAAGTATGGAATATACTTTCTTCTCCTCAGCCCATAATATTTTCCAGTATAGAGCAAATGGTAGGTCACAAATCAAGTTTCAACAAATTAAAAAATATATTAAAATAATTTCAAGTATCTTTTCAGGCCACAATGGGTTAAAGCTAGA
>NW_007738037.1:39734-42710 GCF_000696425.1 Galeopterus variegatus
TTAAAAAATATATTAAAATAATTTCAAGTATCTTTTCAGGCCACAATGGGTTAAAGCTAGATATCAATAACTAGTGAAACTCTGGGAACTATACAAATAAATAGAAATTAAACAACATTATCCTGAACAACCAAATTTACAGTTCCACCAAAAACATAAGAGGGTTCCCCTTTTTCCACATCCTCACCAGCATTTGTTATTCTCTGTCTTACTGGTAATAGCCAGTCTAACTGGGNTAATATAGGGACTAGATAGTTCTTGTTTTTCTAGTTCTTTGAGGTATAAACTTAGGTTGTTTATTTAAAGTCTCTCTATTCTTTTGATGTAATCATTTAATGCAATAAACATCCCTCTTAGTACTGTTTTTGCAATATCCCATACATTTTGGTATGATATGTCTTTATTTTCAGTAGTTTCAAGAAATTTTTTGATATCCTGTTTAACTTCTCCTTGGACCCATATATATATAGTGGCATACTACTCAACTATAAAAAAGAATGAAATTTTGCCATTTGCAACAACATGGATGAGTTTGGAGAAAATTATGTTAAGGAAATAAACCAGGCACAGACAAATACCACATGTCCTCACTCAGAAGTGGGAGCTAAAAAATAAGCAAATAAATTTTTAAAAAAAGAAAGATACAGCAATCACAGTAATGCATTGAACTTTGAAAAGGAGAGACTAGAACTGTGGTTACAAGGTGGGAAATGTGAGAGGAGGTTAGTGAGAAATTGATTAAAAAAAGTCACAAAAACTTACTTTTTGTAATGGTAAATATACTCATTATCCAGATTTGATCATCACATATTGTACATAACTATCGATATTCAACTTAGTACCCCACAAATGTACAATCAAATATGTTGCAATAAAAATAAATGAATAAAGAAAAAATTCTATTTTAAGATTATAGAGTAGGGAAATAACCAGCTATGTATACAAAGATTAACATACAAGCGGTTTATCACAGCATTGTTTATAATTGTGTATGCCTGAAAACAAATAAAAGTTCATGTTTTTGAAGGAGATTTAATGTTTTGAAGGATATTAAATGCTTTTGTGGAAAAAAGCAGGTTTCCAAAAGGATACCCATGGGCAGAAAATAGCAACATATTGAGAACCATCATTTTTACCTGTTGGAATTGCTGTAGATTTTTTATATTGTTTTTTATACTTTTGGGTCTTTTTTCCAGAATTTATACATTATCTATGAAATAAATTCTGTGAAAGATATCTGTTCAGTTTTGCCTAGCATAGAACTTCAATCCAATGTTGATTTCAGATGCAGAATATTGTGTTTAGCCACCAAAGCTTGTTTAACTTCCAGTGTAGTTTAAGTTGCATGTAGTAACAACTCACAACTCATGGTCTGTAGATGAGGAAACTGAGGCCGGATAGGTTAAGTAACTTGTTCACATGCTGGTAGTTGCTACCTTCACTTCTCATTCAGAAGACAATTACTAAGCGAGTAGGGCTGCCAGTTTATTCTGCCTCACTTACTGTTGGAAATATTAGATCAGATGATGACTGTGATATTGTGAAATATACACTGGTTTTCATTCCATCTCCTGGCATTCAACTCCTAAATCCTTAGACTCTCCTAGGTGATGTTTCTTTTTTGCATGCTAACGAGTTGACGAATAGGTGGCAGCCCCTAGGAGCTGGTCACCTGGTCACCAGAAGGAACAAGGCAGGACTAGAGGGTTGGGCCTTTTGGTCCCATCCCCCAACCTCTTGGGAGGCGAGAGGGACCAAAATTGATCACCAGTGGCCAATGTTAATCAATTATGCCTATGTAATTAAGATTCCATAACAACCCAGAGGGCCAGGGTTTGAAGAGTTTCTGGATAGTTGAACACCTGGAGGTTCCTGGAGGGTGGCGCAACCAGGGAGGGCATGGAAGCTCCACGTCCCTTCTCCCATACCTCACCCTATCATCTTTTCATCTGTATCCTTGGTGATATACCTTGTAGCAAATCGGTAAATGTAAGTATGTGTTTCCCTGAGTTCTGTGAGCCATTCAAGCAAACTAATTAAATGCAAGGAGAGGGTCATGGGAACCCTGCTTTATAGCTAGTTGGTCAGAAGTTCCAGAGGCCTGGATGCGTAACTGGCATTTGAAGTGGGGGTGGTCTCAGGGACTGAGCCCTCAACCTGTGGGACCTGATGCTATCTCCAGGTAGATAGCATTGGAATTAAATTGGAGGGCACCTAGCTGGTGTCTCCTGGAGAATTGCTTGCTTGCTTGCTGATGGGGAGAAACCCTACACATTTGGTCACAGAAATCAGAAGTCAGTCTTCTGTGTTGCTGATGATAATTGTTATACTGTGAGACCAGAGAAAAGACAATGTGTTTTTTTCCTATTCGCTCAGTGAAAAACACACTTACCCAAACCTCCTAGAGGCTCCCGTCACACTCAGTAACACTCATGCCCCTTACCATGGACCCATCTCCTGCTATCTTGCCAAACTCATCTCCTACAGTGCTAACTTAGTCTAGTCACAATGCTTTCTCTTGCTTCTTAGTTCTGCCAGGCTTGTTCCTCTTGAGGGCATTTGGGCTTGCTGCTCCATCTTCTGTGAATACTTTTCTCTTAGATATTTAAAGGGCTCACTTCCTTACCTTCGTTCAAGTTTCTGTTCAAATGCTTTCTCTCCAAAGAGACCATCCCTGACCAGAAGGTAATTTAGTATCACCTCTCTCCATCACTCCTCACTTTTTAATATGGATCCACATCATTTTTCTCTGTACTATGGAATGCTCTACTCTGTGTTTATTTCTCTCTCTGTCTTTCTAACTAGAACACAAACCCCATAAGGGTAGAGATTTTTTCTTGCTTTCGACTGTATCCCTAGTACCTACTAGAGTGACTGACACATAACATGAGCTCAATAAAATCTGTTGATAATAAATGTATCAGTGTCAGAGCCCATGATTTTTGACCCCAAATGATATGCTCTTTTCATTATATC
>NW_007738037.1:43140-47579 GCF_000696425.1 Galeopterus variegatus
ATGTATCAGTGTCAGAGCCCATGATTTTTGACCCCAAATGATATGCTCTTTTCATTATATCTTAATCAGAATGTTTTTATGGTCATAGATTGTTTTAGACATGTACCAATTAATTGGTGATTAGAACATGTTTTTCATAATTCTTTCTTAAAACTAGAACATCAAACTGTTATTATTTCTAAAATAGCTGTGCATCTGGCAAGCAGAAAGTAAAGATTCATACACCTTAAACTTCTGATGATTTTCTGAGTTTACTTCAAGAGGAAAGAACATTTATACTCACCAGAAACTCAAATTAACTTGTCTACAAAGATTTATCACAATTTATTTTTTTTCTACTGCTTAAGCCCTGGTATAAATTAAAATAGTTAATTAGGTAATAAACTATTTATAATGTGTTATAACTATTAGTAAGCTGTAAGTATTCAAAGCATCATTAGTATCAAAGTGTATTAAGATTAAAAAGTTTAGTGTGCCATTTACAGTAAATTATGCAATTCTTTAAAGCAAAACAAATATTTTAGCAATGTGTTAATGATTCGTGGGTATGATGTCAAGTGACTAAAGTGATGGTAGGTGGGCAATGAGAAATGAGTTTGAAGCTGATGAGCTTTTAATGATATGTCTTCATCTTTTGCCCTGGCTCTTAATACTCAGAATTCAATTTGAGTTACCTCCCTAGATAATTGATAAACTTTGCCTCATTTCTCAATAATATACATTACATTTCTATGATTCTGTTTTAATTTTTAGAGTTAATGGTAAAAATAATTATATTTACCCCTTAGAGAGTGTTTTTACAATGTGCTGGATATTGTGCTAAGTTCTTTGCACTATTATTACTCATAAGCCTTTAGCAAGACTTTTTCTTTTGAATGGTTGCAAAATAGTATAGAGAATGCCTGTGTACTCATCACCCAGCTTTCTCTGATAATTATATCTTCTAAGAGGGTGCTTGAAAAAGTTCATGAAAAATAGAATAAAACGTATGTGAATCTTTCCATGAACTTTTGGAAGGCTCCTTTATATTTGTAGTTCATTATCAAAACCAGGAAACTGACATTGGTAAAATTTTATTAACTTGGATTCAGAACTTAGATTACATAAGCTTTCACTTGCTTTTTGTGGTGTATATAGTTCTGTGAGATAATACAACAGCATCTATTCATGTAACCATCATTACAGTCAAGAGACAGAACTGTTTCATCTCCGTGAAGAAATTCCTTCATGTTACCCCTTAATAGTCATATACCCCAACCTTAACACCTGACAACCACTGATCTCTTTCTTTTTAAAAATTTATTTATTTATTAATATCATTATTTTTTTACATTCTAAAGTGTTGTGGAGCAGTTGGTGGGGAAGGGCAGAGAGGAAAGGGTAGGGGAATAGGGTGGGAGGAGGATGAAGGAGGGGGCATGGTCAAGGCCTGTGGCACCCCCCCATTCCAGGAAGGCAGACCAGGGGGCTTCCAGTGGCAGCTTGGTCATTGCTGGGCTGGATACAGACATTGGGAGGGCATGGCTGAAGCCCTTGGCCACCCACTGCCCCCACTTGGGAGCCTAGGGAGCTTCCAGTCCTTGTAGGTTTTGTAGGTGCTCTTTGGTGGTGTTAGACCTTTACCACTTAATATCAGAAGTTTGTCTCTGATCTGTGAGTATTTTATTTTATCTTTCAATTCTGTGTTGGATTATTTGCTGTTCCCACCACTTAAACTCTGCACTGGAACTGATTTGTTGTCCTTTGCTTACTTCTAAAATAGAGAAACTTCCTGTGGGAAACATTATTTGAGTCCTGTGGTTGAGCTAAATTGCTGCTTTACTGCTGATTCCCTGGGGAAGGCTTTTTGTTCAGCTCAGGTTTTAATTATTGACCTTGCAATCACTTCCGGGTCTTGTGAGGTCCAATACACCTATGTTGTGTGGAAACTCTCATCTGGGCTTGAGTCTTTTCAGCAAACTGCACCCCCAGCAGTTTTATATTCCTGACCAGTCTATACTGAGTGGGCCTGTGCTGGTTTGGGGGTAGATCAGTTGTCTATGTTATGTCCCAATGTTCCCCTGGTGGCCTGTACCCCCCACCACCCACACTACACATACTTCCCATCAGATGGGTCATGTGCCATCCCTTCTGATGACTCACTGGCCTCTGAGTGGCTCCTTTTTTTGTTGTCTGTGGCCTCTCGCTCCTATGTGGGTCCACAGGAACCCTGTTAGGGGTCTTGCTGGCCTGGGGACCACCAAATTGCTCTTCTCCCCTGCCACCTCCAAGCAACTTCATATGAAGGGCACAACTACAGCTTTTGCTTGCTCTTTCTCCATGTACTCCCCAGGGCCAGGCTGGATGCTGCTGGGGCTCAAAATGGTGAGAGCAGTCCTTTCTTCCTCTCATTGTGGCTTCTCCCGCCTTCATGAACTACACAGGTCTCTCCTCCTCTTCCCCTGAGCTCTAGCGGCCCCAGCGTGGCTGTAGTTGCTTTTTAATAGTTGTAAATTGGTTGATTTGTGGTAGAGAGTGACACTGGGGAATGTGTATTCTGCTATCTTGACCAGAAGACCTGATCTCTTTTCAATCACTATAAATTTATTACTTTAACATGTTATGTAAATAGAATCATAAGCAACCTTTTGAATAGGTGCTATTATTTTATAGTAATAGTAGGAAACCTAGATAGCAAAACTCATGGAAGATGCCTTGCTGAAAATCAGCTAGCCAGTAAGAGATGGGTTGGGACTGGAATGCAGATTTATCTGACAGCAAAGCCTATGCCCTTATCTTTGACGTTATTTTTTCTTCCTCTACTGTATAAGTAATAAATAGCTAAGTCCTAACGTAATCAAAATTATTGCTTCCAGGAGCTATTCAAGTTTCCCTTTGAAAAATTCTGGTATTTTTCCAAGTGAAGTGATCTTCAATAAAATCTTTTAGACATTTGTATTTGAGAATAATATGACATTATAGAATGTATGACAGTCAATGGATCTCTTCAACAAAATAAAATTAATCTGACAGGATATCATCTATCCCAATACCATTATTTGGCTCTTTCTTTGATAAAATGTTTTACAAATTTTATTGTGATAAGAACACTTAACATGAGATCTACCGTTTTAACAGAGTTTTAAGTATACAATAGTGTCATTAGTTATAGGCATAATGCTGTACAGCAGATTTCCAGAACTTACTCGTCCTGCATAACCGAAACTTTTACCCACTAAATAGAAACTTCCTATTTGCCCCTTCCCCCGACCCCTGGAAACCGCCATTCTACTTTCTGTTTCTATGAGCTTGACTATTTTACATAGTTCATATAAGTGGAAGCACGTATTAGTTGTCTCTGTTTGACTAGCATATTTCACTTAGCATAATGTCCTCAGGGTTTATCCATGTTGTTACACATTGCAGAATTTACTTCTTTTTTAAAGCTTAATAAATTCCATTGTATGTATATACCATATTTTCTTTATCCATTAATCATTGATAGACATTTAGTTTGTTTTCACATCTTGGCTGTTGTGAATAGTTCTGCAATGAACATAAGAATGCTAATATCTCTTCAAGATCCTGATTTCAATTATTTTGTATAAATACCCAGAAGTGGGGTTACTGATCCATATGGTATTTTTTAGTTTTTTGAGGAAGCTTCATGCTATTTTCTATAGCAGCTGCACCATTTTACATTCATGTGGCCTTTTCTTAATGCTATATGCATGCAAAGAAAATTTTGACTATTCTTATTATTTATACTTTCCAATTAAAAGATCTGCCAAACTGGTGGACTTGTAGGGATCCATAGGGAAAAGCAGATCAAAGACACTTACAAATGCAGCTATATTAGCATAAGCCATTAAGAACAAAATAACAAAATAGAAAAATATCTGTACCAGGTAGTTTAAATCTGATTGCAAGCTGGTGCCCTGTGTAATGAATCTGGCCTATAAATGTTATTTGGTCTGTACAGTGTTTGAAAATGTTTCTTTGAACTAGTTATAAACATATAATAATGAGATACTTTAAATTAAACTCTGAGTTTCTTTTTTAAAAAATTAAATAATCTGACACATTGGTTCTGCCAATGTCATTACGTGACATTGAAGCTGAAGCAAAGTCATTATTTCCTCCTCTACATTGGGTACATGCTTTCCAGTTTGCCATAGTCCTCATGGAGCCCAACTAATCCATTGATGTTACCTGCCAGATGTCTGTACATATTTGAGTTTATGGCATCTGATGAAGAGGCTGGGCAAGATGATCTCTTGAGATTCCTTCTGGTTCTACAATTTAAAAATTCTCGAATTAGAATTTAAGTACTCTTTAGAAAAGCATTTTCTATATTCTGCTCTGTAGAATGCTTCTGCTAGATGATAGCAGATGATCAGGATTTCAGGGACAAATAAGATTGGGAAATGCTGAATACTTTATCTCACTTTGGAAATTTA
>NW_007738038.1:0-768 GCF_000696425.1 Galeopterus variegatus
TTTGTTTCAATGACAGAGTTTGAAGAGATGTCATTAGATGTGAAAACAGGAGTTTTAATATAAGGAACAGAGAATAAAAATATTGATACTGAAGACGAAACACAAGACATGGAAATAGTTAGGAATTCTCTGCATTTGCCCTGTGCCAAGCCTTGCCTGAATCTTGGTGTAAGCACGTCGAAAAGGGTCTCTTTGTTTCTGCTAGGCAGAACATGATCTAACATTTCCAGGGATTCTTTCTCCATTCCATGTTCTAGAACTATTACCAATTTAATGGTTTCATCTAGGTGCCTTGCATTAAGTAGCAGATCATATCTCAAAATTCTTACCCTGCATGGTTGTGATCAATAAAAGTAATATAAGTTATTGAATACAGGACATCCTTTTTTAATTGTCTGCACATGTTAGTAATAAATCAAGTCCACAACAGGTCATCCAAGTCTACTATGCCATGAAGTGTGTGATCACAGAGTTGGTGCTCTGTGGCTGGGATTAGTCGTGGTAGATTTGATGGTAGTCTACTGCTTGTTACAGACAAGTCTAATGTGCTACAGTTTAGAGATATGTTCAAAATGGCAACAACATAATTATTAGGTCTTAAATCCATATCTAGAACCAGCTCTTTTTTTGTTTGTTTGTTTTTAGAAGTGGGATTAATCATGTGTAATTTCTAATATTCAGAATGCTGTTGATTTACAAAAACAAAAAGTTCATATTTTTCAATTGCATATATTATTTCAGTCATCCTTGCCCACCAAACCTAAGTCT
>NW_007738038.1:2733-22232 GCF_000696425.1 Galeopterus variegatus
AACAAAACAGATTTATCTTCTTCAAAGGATGCATGTTACGATTTTTCTTTGGCTGCACCTCTATGATTACAGAAATGTTAACAGTGATGGTGTTTGACTAGTTTGTGGCTGTTTGAAACCCCATCTCTACACAGTTGCTGTCTTCTAAGCTCTGTGCTTTCTTGTTAGCTGAAACTTCCATATGGGGTAGGCTCTGTTCCTCAACACTCACATATTCCTTTTTGTAACTATCCTACTGTGGATCTAACTTCACAGATCAGTTTGACTGAGATTACTCTGCCACCTCTCTGTATCCTGCTTTGGCCCTGTTTCAGCCAGTTGGTATGTTTATTCATTTCTACATTCAATGAGGCTTTTAGCCTCCTGATCGTCCTTGCCTCCTGTGTTTCATAGCCCTCACTATCTATAGGATGTTTTCCANCCTCCTGATCGTCCTTGCCTCCTGTGTTTCATAGCCCTCACTATCTATAGGATGTTTTCCACTGGTGGACTTTGGAAAGCCTTCTATGCCAGGTCTTCCCTCCTAACTGCCATCACCATTTTCCATTGAATTATCCTCCCACTGTGTGCCCAACTCCAAGAGCTTATAGCTCCTAGCAAAAGAGATCACTCTGCTCTTTACAATCATGATCCTCATGTTGATTTTCCTTATCTGCAGCCTTAGGAACAAAGATGTGAAAGAATCAGTCAGGTTAATCAAATCCAAACTGCACTCACCGTCAATATAATTCATATAAATGTAAATTTCTTTATGTTTCAACTATGCTCATTATTTTCTAATTCATTGTTGATAGTTTAGCTTTATGTTAAGTGAATATACAATTATTCTTTAAATCAACTAATTATTGAGTACACCATGATGTTCAGTGTTGTGAATGGCTTATGATTATCTCTGGTTTAGTATAGATATAAAGCATTATGATTCACTTCATCTTTGGATGTTTTATAAAGAAACACATTTCAAAATCTCTTCTCTTGGCTCTATGGAAGTCAGGATTATGAAGTTGTCTATACTGATGGACTTATGAAAAATGGAACTTATGCTATGTTTTAGCTTTAAATTTTGTATAATAAAAGTACTGCGAACCCAGATTACTGTGTTTACAGGCTCCTTACTCAATTCTTCATAACCAAATCTGATTCAGAAAGTTTTATAAAAGAACAATTTGTTTGAACTTTAAGCTTTCTTTGAAGTCAAATGAGAACCTTGGAATTTACATCATGTAAAATACTATCTGTGATTTTATGTACGCATATGGTGAAAATACTATTACTATATGTATGCATCACTTATTCTTTGAGTATGAATGTATTTGAAAGGTTTTGAAATAATGCTGAATATTAAGATAAAAATCAATTTTCTTCTAACACTACTTATGTCTATTAGTGTATGATAAAAAGACGAAGATTAGTATAATGTGTTTTTAGATCACTCATTCTTACCATAAACTTAGTTCTCCTAAGAGTCTTTTCCTTATCAGTAAATGATATCCACATCTACTCAGTGGCTTAAATCAAAAATAAAATATTATTTATTATTTATAGACTGTCACAAACATCTGTCAAGGAATCATATTATTTCTGATGCAATATAAATCTAATTCTTCTAGGGTCTCCTCTCTGAGTCATTGTTGTCATTAAGTTGATCTTTATCAGTTAGTAAAATTTAAAAATACTCTCCTTATTTTTTGATCTTTTATAAGCCATCAGTTATAGATTACGTACTATATTTCAAAATGTATAATCAGTTTATTTCATTCCCCACCTTAATAATATCCAAGATTTTTGTTATTTATGATGTTAATCTATCTCTTTGCAAAATGTCGCATTTGCTTTTCTCTCTGAGTTCATCATTTTTAATTTAGAATATATTGAAAAATTCTTTAAAATATTTATATATTTATTTATTTTATTTTAATTTATCAATATACAATATAGTTGATTTTCATATCTGTTTACCAATACCTACTTTTTCTCACCCCATCACCTACTTTCCCCCTGTCAAAATCATATCTGTTCACTTGTCTTAACAAAATCAAGGAATTGTAATTGTTGTGTCTTCTTCCCCGCCCTGTTCATTTCTATGTTTACTTACTTAAAGTCCATCCATGTGGCTGTGAATGGTAATATATCATTGTTTTTGTTGTTGTTGTTGTTGTTGTTGTTGTTTGTTTGTTTTTTTGTTTTTTATAACCGAGTAGTATCCCATTCTGTAGATAAACTACATTTTCCTAATCCACTCAACCAATGATGGGCATTTAGGCTGGTTCCAACTCTCAGCTATTGCAAACAGCACTGCAATAAACATGGGAGTACAGGTATCCCTTTGACCTAATGATTTCCATTCCTCTGGGTATACGCCAGCAGTGGAATAGCTGGGTCATATGGAACATCTATCTGTAATTGTTTGAGTAACCTCCATATTATTTTCCATAAAAGCTGCATCATTTTTCAGTCGGCTGCATCATTTTTCAGTCACACAAACAGTGTAGGAGGGTTTCTTTTTCTCCACATCCTTGCCAGCATTTGTCATTCTCAGTCTTTTGAAAATTAGTCATCCTAACTGAAGTGAGATGGTGTCTCAAAGTGGTTTTGATTTGCATTTCCTGACTGCTGAGTGATGTTGAGCATTTTTTTATGTGTCTGTTGGACATTCCTACATCTTCCTTTGAGAAATGCCTGTTCATCTCCTTAGCCTATTTTTTAATTGGTTTACTTTTTTTTTTTTTTTTGCTAAGTTGTTTGAGTTCCTTGTATATTCACGTTATTAATCCTTTGTGAGATGTATATTTTGCAAATATTTTAACCCACAGTGTTCGCTGTCTTTCTGCTCTGTTAATGGTTTCTTTTGCTGTATGGAGCTTTTAATTTTTATTTATGTATTTATTTGATTTATTTATTTACTTTATTTATTGAGAATATTTGTGAGATACAAAGCTAATTGTCACCCTTCCTGCCCATGATGTGACATCCAGATTCATACTGGGGGCATACCCATTACCAGAAATTTCTTTTGTACCCCTTTCCCCACCCAATTAGCCCCCTACCTCACTACCAATTCCCCTCTCCCATCCCCCAACTCTACTTTGTAGCTCTAAGAATGTTTCCTCCCTCTGTAAGACCACTGCACTACTGTGGCCTTTCTTTCCTTCCTTCTTTCTATCTTAGCTCCCACATATGAATGAGCACATGTGGTATTTATCCATATGTGCTCAGCTAATTTCACTCAACATAAGTTTCTCCAGGGTCATACATGTTGTTGCAAATGGGAGTATTTCATTCTTTTGTATGGCAGAGTACTATTCCATTGTGTATATATACCAGGGTTTCCTTATCCAATCATCCATGGATGGACATTTAGGTTGGTTCCTTATCTTAACTATTGTAAACAGAGCTTTGATGAACATGGGAATGCTGATATCTCTTTGACATGATGATTTCCATTCCCCTGGATATATACCTAGAAGAGGGATTGCTGGATCATGTGCAGACCATTTTAGTTTGATATAATCCCATTTGTTTATTTTTCCTTTGGTTGCCTGTGCTTTGTGGCTTATATTCATAAAGTCTGTACCCAACCATACTTCCTGGAGTGTTTCCCCTATATTTTCTTTAAGGGCTTTTATTGTTTCAGGACATATGTTAATTTTTTAACCCATTTTGACTTGATTTTGACATATGGTGAGAAGTATGGATCTGGATTCAGTGTCCCACATATGAATATCCAATTTTCCCAACACCATTTATTGAAGAGGCATTGTCTTCCCCAGTGTGTAGTCTTGGAGACTTTATCAAAGATAAGATGGCTGTAGGTATATGGATTGATTTCTGGATTCTCTATTCTGTTCCATTGATCCCTTAGTCTGTTTTTATTCCAGTACCATGCTGTTTTGGTTACTATACCTTTTCAGTATAGTTTAAAGTTGGGTAGTGTTATGCCTTCAGCTTTATTTTTTTTTCTCAGGATTGCTTTGGCTATTCATGGTCTTTTGTTCTTCCATAAGAATGTTATGATTGTTTTTGACAATTCTGAGAAAAATGTCATTGATGGGAATTTTGTTGGGGATTTTGTTGAATGTGTAGTTCAATTGGGGTGGTATGGACATTTTCTCAGTGTTAATTCTTCCAACCGAAGAGCATGGGATATTTTTCCACCTTCTCGTGTCTTCTATAATTTCTCTCCACAGTGGTTTGTAGTTCACATTGCAGAGATTTTTCACATCCTTTGCTACTTTTACTCCTAGGTATTTTATTTTTTTGGTGGCTATACTAAATGGGCTAGCTTTCTTGATTTCTTTTTCTGCCAGTTCATTGTTAGAATACAGAAATGCTACCAATTTTTGCGTATTGATTTTGTATCATGCAACTTTGCTGAAATCATTAACTAACTATAGAGAGTTTTTTTGGTAGAGTCTTTAGACCATTTTATATATAGGATCATTACATCTGCAAACAGGGATAGTTTGACCTCATCTTTTCCAATTTGGATGCCATTTATTTCTTTCTCTTCCCTGATTGCTCTGGCTAGTACTTCCAACACAATGTTGAATAGGAGTGCAAGCATGGGCATCCTTGTCTTGTTCCTGTTCTTAAGGGAAAGGTTTTTCGATTTTTCTCAATTCTGTATGATACTGGTAGTGGGTTTATCATACATGGCTTTAAATGTGTTGAGATAATTTTCTTGTATCCCCAATTTATCGAGATTCTTATCATGAACAAATATTGAATTTTGTCAAATGCTTTTTCAGATTCTATACAGAGGATCATATGGTATTTGTGTTTTATTTTTTTGATGTGGTGTATCACATTTATTGACTTGCATATGTTGAACCAAACTAGCGTCCCTGTGATGAATCCCTTGTGATCACGGTGTATGAATTTATGTATGTGTTGTTTTATTCTATTAGCTAGTGTTTTATTGAGGATATTTGTATCTATATTCATCAAGGATACTGGCCTGTAGTTTTCTTTATTTGTTGCATCGTTGTCTGCTTTTGGTATTAGGGTGATGTTTGCCTCATAGAATGAGTTTGAGAGAGTGACCTCTGTTTCAATTTTTTTGGAATAGTTCATAGAGAATTTGTATTAATTTTTCTTTAAACATTTGGTTGAATTCTGCATTGAAGCCATCTGGTCCTGAGCTTTTCCTAGTTGGCAGACTGCTTATAATGGCTTCTTTGATTGTTATTTGTCTGTTCAGATTTTCTATGTCTCCTTGGCTCAGTCTTAGTTGTTTATGTGTGTCCAAAAATTTATCCATTTCCTCCAGATTTTCGAATGTGTTGGTATATAGTTGTTTATAGTAGCTTTTAATGATTCCATGTATTTCTGAAGTATTAGTTGTAATATCACCATCTTCATTTCTAATTTTTTTATTCGTGTCTTCTCTCTTCTTTTTTAAGTTAGCCTTGGTAATGGCTTGTCAATTTTATTTTTCTTTCCAAAGAATGAACTTTTTGATTCATTGATCTGTTCTATCATTTTTGGGGTTTATGCTTCATTTAGTTCTGCTCTGTTCTTAATTATTTCTTTCCTTCATTTTAACTTTGGCTTTAGATTGCTCTTGTTTTTCCTATTCATTAAGGTGAAGTGTTACTTTGTATACTCGTCATCTTTCCATTCTTCTGAAGTAAACATTTAGTGCAATTATTTCCCCCTTTATACTGCGTTTGCAGTATCCCACAGGTTTTGGTATGATGTGTCATTATTTTCATTAGTTTCAATACATTTTTTGATTTCCTGTTTAATTTCTTCTTGAACCCACATGTCATTAAGTAGAATGTTGTTTAATTTTCATGCATTGATACAGTTTCTAGAGTTTTATTTTTTATTAATTTCTAGTTTTCATCCATAATGGTCTGAAAAATACATGGAATAATATTAGTTATTTTGAATTTGTTGACATGTGATTTGTGACCTAACGTGTGGTTGATCCTGGAGACTGTTCCATGTGCTGATGGGAAGAATGAATATTCTGATGTTGGATCAAATGTTCTGTATATACCTGCCAAGTCCAATTGGCCTAAAGTGTTATTTAGGTCCTGTGTTTCTGTGTTGATTTTTTACCTTGATAATCTGCCAATGTTGAGGGTGGGGTGTTCAGATCCCCAACTCTCATGGCATTAGTGTCTAGCTCTTTCTTTAGGTCTAATAGTGTTTGCTTTATAAATGTGGCTGCTTTGAGGTTGGCTGCATAAAAATTTATTTCTGTTATATATATTCTTGTTGGATAGATCCTTTTATCTCTATATAATGGCTTTCTTTATAATTTTTTTTAAGATTTTTGGTTTAAAGTCTATATTATCTTGTACAAGAATTGCTACTCCAGATCTTCTCTCATTTCTATTTGCATGGTTTATCATTTTCTATCCTTTCACTTGTAGTCAATGTGTGTCTTTAGAGGTGAGATGGGTCTCTGAAAGGCAGCATATTGTTTTGTACACCTTTTTCATCCAATTGGCCAGTCTTTGCCTTTCTTGGAGATTTCAATCATTTTACTTTAAGAATAATTATTGAAACATATGGATTTACTTCTGGCATTGTATTGATTTTTGTTTGGATGCTTTAAATACCTTTTGTTTCTTACATTCTGATTTACTGTTTGTCTTCTGTGTTTGTTGGTTTCTTGGAATAGTGGATAACTTTTTTTCCTCTTTATTGCTAACATTTTATTTTACTGTTTTTTTTTTTTTTTCTATCTTGAGTATTCATGGTAGTGATGGTTATTTTTTGGGTAGCAGACCCTGTACTTCCTTGAGAATTTCTTGAATGTCTGGTCCTGTGGTAGTGAACGCCCATAATTTTTGCTTCTCTGGGAAATATGCTATTTGTCCTTCATTTCAGAAGGATAGTCTTGCTGAGTAATGCATTCTTGGCTGTAAAGTTTTGTATTTTAGTATTTTGAATATATCATCCCATTCTCTTCTGGCTTTTAGGGCTTCTGATGAAAAGTCTGATGTTAGTCTGATAGGGGTTCCCTTATAGGTTATTTGATGCTTCTCTCTTGCAGCTTTTAAGATTCTCTCTTTGTCTTTTAATTTTGCTTATTTGATGGTAAAACGTCTTGGAGAGTACCCTTTTTGGTGCAATATGTTGTGAGATCTTTGAGCCTCCTGTATCTGAATATCTGGATCTCTCCCTGTACCTGGGAAGTTTTCTGCTGTTATTTAGTTGAATATGTTTTCAATACCATTTCATTTTTCCTCCCCCACTGGAATATACATGATTTGGATATTTGATCACTTGAGGTTGTATGTTATTTTTCTTAGATTTTCTTCAAGTTTTTAAATTCTCTTGTTCTTGTTTATTAGTTTGCCTGTGTTATTTTGAACAAGCCATCCTCAAGGTCAGACATCCCTTCTGCTTGATCTAGTCTGATGGTTAAGTTCTCTGTTGTGTTTTTTATTTCATTAAATGAATCCCTCAGTTCCTCAAGCTTTGCTACATTCTTGTTCAGCTCATTGATTTCTTCTTATGCTTCCTCTTTCAGGTCCTGTATACTTTTTTTTATTTTTCATTTTGTTGCATTGTCTAACTGAGTCTTCTTGTATCTCATTTAGTTTCCTTAGGATTGCTGTTTGACATTCCTTGTCATTCATTTCAAGTACTTCCTGTTCTATAGGGTCTAGAAATAGAGAGTTATTATATTATTTTGGTGGTGTCCTACTTTCTTGGTTTTCATATTTCTAATATCTCACCACTGGTGTTTAGTCATTGTGGGTAAGGCTATTGCGGTGTACTTGTTCTACCCTGGTGTCTGGAGCAATATCAGGGAGTTTTGTTGTTGCTCTACTGCCTGTTGCTCTCTCAGGTTTGGGGGTCGGTGTTGGTTGGGGCTTCTTTTGGTGGTGGGGACTCATCTGGCAGTAGCCGGGAGTCCCACCCTGAGGATGTCAGGAACTCTGAGGATGAAAAGTACTTTTTAAACAAGCATTTATGCAACTCCCTAGTAGATCAATATATAGAACATTATGAACTCCCTTGAAATTACCAGCCCTTTCCTCCCACTCCCAGCAATAGTCAAAAGGATGACTTTTCTTATAATGATGTATTCGCTATTTTATATGGATTAACTAACTATGTTTCTCAAATTACAGAAATTGACATTATCTTTTTGTAAATTTGAGATGTATGCAATGCATTATATATTCCATTTATCTGACATTTATAGGCAAGGATTATCAATTTATAGATTGTTTATCTTGTGTGTATTTATATTTTCTTGTCATGTATTTCCATTTAATAATGGTATAAATATTCCAATTTTTTCTTTAATTCAGTCTGCTATGATGAACAATTGGATTGTTTCAGTTTTAGGCTTATAAACCTTTGTACCTCACACAAGTCTTCAGAAAATGCATTTAATTATCTATCAAATTATCAAAGTGGTCATATCAATTGATACTCATAATAGCAATGCTAACTAGTACTAAAGTTATGACCCTTTTCTTCACCAGCACTTAGTATTATCAGACTTTATGATTTTAACCAATTTGCTCTATGTAAAATATATTATTGTAGCTTTAATTTGAATATTTCTGATTATTGAGATAGGTCACATTTTAATATTTTACTGATTTTTTTTTCTTTTGTAAAGTGCCTTCATATGACATTTTACCAACCTGCTTTTAAATTATTTGTCTTCATTTTTATTTATTTGGAAATTTTGGGTATATTACATATTTATTTCCAATGAGGTCAAAAAGCCATTCTTCTATATGATAATTGATAATTTATTTTGTTTTTTATATTTTTCTGAAAGAGTCATTTGCAGTTCTTTTTGTGGATGGTATTAGTTTTGGTTCTATGACAGATTGTTTTATTTGTTCAACATTATTAGTTCTCTGTTTGTCTTTGTCATGTTGCCCTGTAGGCAGAAAGAGGATAATTTCCATGCAACTTGCTTTGAATAGTGCACAGTGAGTGAAGGTTTTAAAGACTACATCATAGAAGAAACTTTAAATAACACTGTGCAGTTTGAATTTTTTTCTTCTTAGGCTCATGCCTTCCACCTGGAGCCACCGTATCAGCAATAGTGAGTCTTCCTTCCATCTAGGTCCTGGAATGAAAACATATGTGAAGTTGAGCCAGTCTTGGTCAAACCCAACATAGCAGAGCTATAGTCAACACCAACATTCATAAATTACTTTACATTTACCATGTTAATATTCCTTTGCCCATGCTCTTTACTGGAAAACAAATCTGTTATCCCTTTGTTCTGGAATCCCAACAACTTTGTTATAAACTATGTGTCCATATATGTGTTATCAACATTACTGTTAGCTATTGCTGCAAACACTTTTCTTAAAACTTAGCCAAAACCATGGCTTAAAAGGAAAATCATTAATTTTTAAAAATCTTCAGGTCACCTAAGGTGTCTCCGCTTCCTGTCCTAGAGGCTAGGAATATTTTGCTTCATACCAAAATTGTGCTAGTGTGGATCGCTCCACACGTCCTTCATCATCTTGGGACTAGTATGCTATTTGTGGAAATTTTACAAAGTAAGAGGCCCAGGGAAATTGTTCAAGATCTCCTAGAGCCTAAGGTAAGAATTGCCACACTTTTGATCTTGCCAACACACCACTGACCATGTCACATAGCTGAGCTCTAATCCAAGAGTGAAGAAATACATTTCACCAGCAATGAGATACAAAAAGTTTAGGAACACAGAGAGAAGGTGAATAATTTGACCTCAATCTACCTCATTCAGTTTCACAACGCTTTAGTATATTTCTTTAAGGTATTTTCCATGCACATGTTCTTAATTATTGTAGCTTTGAAATAAATCATAATATTCAGGACAGCAGTTTATGCCATTTTATCCTACCCCAGCTAGATCCTGGTTATCTTTGTCCTTGTATATTTTAATGAACATTTCAAGATTTATCTTGTTCCTATTACTTGTTACTTGTGAAAACAGAACCTCTCATGCACTCTCACAATTATGTTCACCATTCATTAGAGCTGTATTTCAAGGCATTCTTAGCTGTCTTTTTCTTAGTGAGTCTTTTTCTGCTTTATCAGTGTACACTCCCTCACCCACTTTGTATCCCTCTGGAATTATAGTTAAATCATATTAGATAGTGTTTATTTTTACATTGTCTTTAATGATGTGACTTTGTTATTTGAATTACTCATTTATTGTTATTACTATTAATATTGGATTTATGAGGTATTGGGGAGACAATAAAAAACCAATATATTTGTTTCAACATATTTAAAATAAATCCACCTTTCCTCTATTTATTTCTCTATAGATGAATGATAGACAAATAGAGTTATAGGTGTTACTATTGATAAACATACAAAAAGTTAACGAATTGGACAAAGTACACATGAAATAAAAATATTATTATAGATGTAGGCTTATTAATTTTGTTTTCTTTTACTGTATTTTATTCTAAGTATATTTTAACATGTTAATATTTCTATTATAGTAAAGAAATGAAGTGTATGCTTGGAAATCTTGTAAAAATACCCAAATATCATGCTCTCTAGCATTTTCCCTTCTGGAAAATATCTGTATGAAGAAGAAAAATAGAAATAGCCTAAGACATAGCAGAATTTATATTGAAAACATTACTGCAGAGATTATCCTCTTTAAATATTTTTCTTTTTTCAAATTCATTATGTATATATATATATTCTGTATATATATATATACAAATTCATTTTATATGTATCATCTGTATATTCATAAATTTATAACATGATATCAATAAATAATTCGTTTTGAAATTAAAGAGAAAAGTTATTTTCATGGTAGCATTCAATTCAGTTATCAAGGAGGATCTAAAGGACATTTAGTAAAAGCCTAGCTGTTTATCATGTGAAAGAGATGAATAACCTCAGATTCAGCAGTATATGGTCAAATTAGATTGAGAAGGTCATTCATATTTTATTAAAGAACATTTTAAAACCAATCTTAAAAGACTAAACTTTGTGGATTCTGGTAGTGGTGTCATAGACAATTTCCACCACACAATAGATTTAGACTATCCAAAGAGTAGGATGAAATATGAAAATATGAAAAACACATCTTAATGAGAGCATCAACAAACTATACCAAGTCAGGAGTAGTTTCTAATAGCAAAGTGATACATTTTGAGGTGAAAGAGGATTATTGCTGAGAGTTAAGGCATATGATCAAAAACATGTTAGTAGTTCTCTACAATCTTAACATTTTACAGAGTGGTATGGCTGAGGTCCAAAAGAGAGATTCTGACTTTTGTTATTCCACTTAATTATACACTTTGCAAAAAGTCAAAAAGCACCCAAGCATCTACATATGTAACTAAGGTAAGAAAGGCTTTGAGTTGTTCTTTTGCAATGGCAGTGATGGTCATGTTAGTAAGAGGATCATTCTGAGGTCAGCTTTCAATTGCCTTGAGCAGTAAACTTTGCTGCACTTCTCATCAAAACAGTATTTTTTTAAAAATCTACCTGAAGATCACCTATAATGTCCATGCAGTGTCGTCAAAAAATGTTTTTTTGTCTTTGAAGCAAACTTTATAGTAGGCCAAGTTCAAAGCTAAGCCAGAATTTCAGAGAGATGTTCAAGATATCTGTGGGTGATTTGTACTAGAGCCTTTTGCTGAGAAGCTGATCTGCAACTTCTATGGCCTCATAGACCTGTAGGTAGAGTCAAATGTAAGGAAAACCCAAAGATGGAGATTCAGAGAAAACATTCCCTAATGTGGATTCAGACCCTGGACACATACACACAGGTGCATAGGTGATCAGGTGATAAACCATACCTTTCTCATGCTGAAACTGAGATGTAACTTACCTAAGTGGCTCATGAAACTTTAATTCTGGAAATTGGATGAAGGTTGTATAAGATGTGTGTTCTAAATTCCTACCGGAAACAAAAATAACATCTTGGTGAAGACTACATCATTGAAGGCCTCCACTTATTTTCACACATGAACATTTGAATGTAATATATGGTACATAAGGAAAGCTTATCACACACATTAAAAGACTGGGAAATATATAAAAGACAAGTTGAAATCAAGTACAATAAACTCATCAATTAGAATTATTGGATGCATACTGTAAATCTACTACACACTGTATTTTTAAGGTGCAAAATTTTAAAAAATCACATCGAATCAGGAATCATGATATTTTACCACAGTGATTAACAAAAAAAGAACTAAATAGAAATATTATTTTAAAAATATGGTACAAGAAATTAGGATCTTAAAGTTTTAATAGTATATTAAACATAGTTGAAGAGAGAAATTGTATATTAAATGCAGCAGCGCTCCCGCCGTGGGTTCGGATCCTATATAGGGATGGCCGGTGCGCTCACTAGCTGAGTGTGGTGCGGCAGGTCTCAAAAAGGACAAAAAATATATATATATTTTATATATCTATAAAAATATATATATATATTTTATATATATTTTAATATATATATATAATGTAGAGACAGATTATTTAATGCTTGGACACAGATATCTAATTGGATTCTCAGAATTTGGTGGGAAAAACATGAATAAGTAAATTTGAAGAGATAATCAATGAATTTTTTTTTTCTGAAATAGTGACATCAAACTACGCTCATATTTTTATACATGCATAATAGTAACATTGTAGAAAATACAAGAAATCAAAAAGAAAATTACATTAAAAGCAGCAGAAGAATAAATGTAAGTTACCCTTCAAAGTGCTGATTTTACTAACAGCTCAGTACCTATGAGCAAAAATGGTCTGAGAAATGATAACTTCATGTCTTGTAGTCTACTCCCAAAAAACTATCATTCAAGAACAAAGGGAAAGGGGAAGGGAGTTAGGAAGTAATTGGGTAAGTGACACAAAGAACAATTACAATTTGTAATGATGAGCATGCTAACAAATTGATTTGATCATCACAAACTGTACACAGATACTGACAGTCAACTCTGTACCCCATCAATATTTATAATCAATTAAGTTTCAATTCAAAACATAAATTTGAAAAAACTTAGATCTCGCCCTTCCAAACAAAATAAACAAAACAAAACACTCAATGAAAACAAAAGTGAATTAAAAATATTTTTCATAAAATATAACTTGGGAGAATTTGTCTATCACATATGCACATCCACATAGATCTGTAAGTTTATTTCCCTATAGAATTTCTTTTATACTTTCTAATAGAATTCTGCAACAGGATAGTAATGCACTATATTATTCAACATGCCCATCAAATGCCTCACCAATAAATGCATATTCATTTTGTTTTAATAAAAATAATATTAAGATAAAATACAAAATGACAAGTGTGCAATATGAAGTTTATAAGCAGAGTGATGGTGAGGATTGTATTTACAAAAAAAATCAGGTGTGCAAATACAAAACTGCTAAGAGAAACTGAAGAAGCGCAACTCACTAAGCAAACTATATCAATTTAATGAAATTGGGTTAGGATTTTTCCTTAGTTAATTTTTGAAATTTATGTTTTTCATAATTAAATAATGAATCAAATTGGAGGTTATTATTGTTGTTTCCAAGACAGGAAGATAAATATGTTTAACCTTCCCTTATGATTATTGTTTTAAAATTAATGAAATTGTAAATTAGAAAGAAGGGATGATCTTCCAACTGCCTTGTTTGGAGCTCATTGCAAACCATGCATCAAGATTCTCTAGGGTGTGATTCCTCAAGGTCATGCAGTTACATTTAAAATACACAACAGTTTACCTAAATTTAGTTTCCAAATCTGCCTCACTATTTAGACGCTCTGCATGATTCCTAGGTTTCTTCTTTTCTTTTCTTTTCTTTTTTTTTACACAGAGAAAAAATGTAATTTATTAGATTCATTTATGGCATATTCTTTGAATGAAACTCCTTTTGCCTAATTATAAACTAGAACATTTTTCTGTGAAAAGTTACATTTTTGAGAAATAATGTTCAAAAATTTTACTTTTTAACTCACAGAAGGCTTCAGCAAATAAGTCTATGAATAATGTCTGGCTTCTGGTGAGTTCTTAAGCTCAGTATTATATACTAATTCTGATGTGAAAAACTCTGAAATCAGAGATTGAAAATTTTTGGCATAGAGACTCCTAGGTGAGTACAGCTGCAGTTCAGTGGTATATAATTAATTTGTGAATAAGAATACAAGGTATTAAACTCTTTTTCCTACATTGTTAAGAAACAATGTGGATTTGTTTTAGAACCTCATTTATTTAATTTAATTATATTTAGTCACATTGGTGAATATGAAAATAATATTCATTATTTGTTGTCAATTTTGTAAAATCTCAGGTGAAGATTAAAAAAACATAAAATTTTATATAAATATGCCAGATATTGTATAATAATTGTTATTTCAAAGCCATGTAGATGGAAGCAAATCAAAACAGCATAACTGTGAAATCTGGAAGAATCCACAAAGATTTCTGGAAAAGCATTGCCTGGAATTTTACATTGAAAGGTAATGAAATTCTCCCATTCGCAGCAACATGGATGAGACTAGACAAACTTATGCTGAGTGAATAAGCAAAGCACGGAGGGATAAATACCACATGTACTCACTCAGAAGTGGGAGCTAAGAGAGAAAGAAGGAAGGAAAGAAAGACCACAGTGGTGTGTTGGACTTGCCGAGGGGGAGAACATATCTTGAGATACAAAGTGGAATTGGGTGTAAAGGCGGAGGGAGAGGGAGGTTGGGGATAATTGGGTGGGGGATACAGTGTACAATTGCAATTTGTCATAATGCACATGCTATCAGTATGGATCTGGCCTTCACATATTTGGCAGGAGGTGTGACAATCACCTTTGTATCTCATGAATATTCATAACCAGTTAAAAAGTAATAGTGCTAGAATCTGGTGTAGAAGGAGGTCATTCTAGTTAGAGGAAATACTTTCATGAAGGTGTTATATTATTAAAAAATCATGGTTTTTGCATGAAATGTCAGAAATGCTGCTGTGAGTGAAATAGAGAGAGGAGCAGTGAAGATTGTGGATGTGCAGTGACATTACATGTGATGGAAATCCAGACCGAAGTGTTTAGATTTAAGGGTTTTTGTTAGAAAGTCATCTTGAAAAATGTGTAGGGATGTGAACATGATACTAAAATAAAATGTTAAGAATGTCAATCTTGCAGGGGGAGAAGGCAGGCTAACTGAAGATATGGGGTTATCTAGCTGAGAAGATGGGTGTTGGGGAAGGAATAAATGGAAGAAAATTTTTAAAATCTCTTTTATTTTGCTTACCAGCCTCTCACAGCTGGAACCAGAGATTAACGGCAAATCAGAAGGAGACAGAAAAAGACAAGGCAAAATAAAAAAGGAAAAAAAATAAAGGTTTTTTTGTTGTTGATGGTTTCAGAACCTTGTGGAAATTTGTTTCTGAGACAGAAGAAAAAGTTAGCAGGGAAATTGGAAAGAAAGCTATATTTACCATGCTTCTACAAATGTTTTCATTCTTTGTTCTCTGTTTGCACCACTTCCTATATAATATGGGATATTCCTAGAAGAGCTAACACTTTAAAATAGTCATATTGAACTAAGGATGGCAACTCAGGTACAGTCTTAATGAGAAATCTTACCACTACTTTTTTCCTAATTGCTGTCTTAAAATATGAAATAGGGGCAGAGAAACTCACTGCTAATATCCCCAGTGGTAAGCTACGTAGAGTCATCTCTGTTGCATCTAACTGTATTTTAAGTGAAATTCATATATTAGGTCATAGTTATTTAATTTTTAATAGGGTGAGAAATATTGTTATCATTTAGTATGCACATATTTTTATGCAATTTGTAAAACAACTTTATGTGATAGCCACATTTCTTGTTTTATTGATGAGGAGATGATTCACTGAAGGCTAAAGGGAATATTCCATGTTCAAGTACTAAGTGGCCAAACAGAGGTTCAAATGAGGCAGAAAAAGGACAAAAAATAAAACTTGAGTACATATTTTGTACATCACTCAGTGGTGTTTCTCCTCCAGCTGTCTCCATCCCCTCATTCCTACTTTCCAAGTTATATCCGGCTGCTCAGGATGAACTCTCTGATTCCCTCCGGCAGGAACCGTGATGCTGACTGAGGGAAACGAGAGTGCTGGAGCCACTTTTGTCCTCTTGGGCTTCTCAGAGTTCCCACACCTCCAGGCACCCCTCTTCCTGGTGTTCTTGGCCATCTACACCATCACTGTGGTGGGGAACCTGGGTATGATTGTGGTCATAAATATTATTCCCAAACTTCAGACACCCATGTACTTTTTCCTCAGTCATCTGTCCTTTTTGGATTTTTGTTATTCCAGTGTAGTCACACCCAAACTATTAGAAATCTTAGTTGTGGAAGACAGAACTATGTCCTTCAAAGGATGCATGACACAGTTTATTTTTGCCTGCACATTTGCAATTACAGAAGCATATCTGTTAGCAGCGATGGCCTATGACCGGTTTGTGGCTGTTTGTAACCCCCTGCTCTACACAGCTGCTATGTCTCCTAAGCTCTGTGCTCTCCTGGTAGCTGGAACGTACACATGGGGTGCACTCTGTTCCATGATCCTCACATATTCTCTTTTGAAACTGTCCTACTGTGGACCTACCATAAATCACTTTTGCTGTGAGCTCTCTGCCCTCCTCTCTGTGTCCTGCTCTGACACACACTTCAGCCAGATGACGTGTTTAGTCATTTGTACATTCAATGAGGTTTGTAGCCTCCTGATAATCCTCGCCTCCTATGTCTTCATAGTTGTCACTATCATCAAGATTCCTTCCACTGGTGGACTTCGGAAAGCCTTCTCCACCTGTGCCTCCCACCTGACTGCCATCGCCATTTTCCATGGGACTCTCTTTGTTCTCTACAGTGTGCCCAAATCTAAGAGCTCATGGCTCTTCATTAAAGTAGCCACTGTGTTTTACTCCATTGTGATCCCTATGCTAAATCCTCTTATCTACAGCCTTAGAAATAAGGATGTGAAGGAGACTGTCAGGAAGTTAATTCACACCAAATTGCTTTCTCACTCAGTGTAACCACACGCGTGCGCGCGCGCACACACACACATACACACACAGATGCAAACGCAAACTTGTTTTTTTTTTTTTAAAGGTGCTTTATGTATTGCATTTGTAGTTCTTAACTTTCTCTTCAAATAATGGCTTAAAATTCTTTCAGAAAATTAGATAACTTATATACATCCATAATTATTAAATCCCACTGTGCCTTCAAAGTCATCTGTGGATAAAGCAATAATGAATGGAAAATCTGTTGTATTTCTCTCAGAATGTATTAGGCTAAATATTGATCCTTTAAAGATGTCCATATTTGAAACCTTGGAACCTGTGAATATGTTACCACTACATGTACTCTTCCCTTCCTGTCTCTCTCTTTCTCTAACTCTAATTATGAAACATGATAACTACTTACATGAATATTTGTGAATAATAATGCTCTATGATGCTTTCTCCAGGAGAGAAATGACAGAATACTATCAACACTTTACAAATTGCCCTTAAGTTGTTTTCTAGTCTCTGCCTGCCCCTCCTCACTAGCAACAAAATCCATGCTGCAACCCATAAGTATAGGTTATAAAAGAATAAATTTTAATTTTGTCTGTATTTGAATTATGTGTAAATTAAATCTGATTGCATACATTTCAGTATGTCATAGATGTATTGAATTTCCTCCAGACTGTAATCTTTCTACTCCCTCTCCTGATTATTTAATTATGTGCACAGATTTTCCAATTATTAATAAAGCACAGTTTTTCAAATTGTCCCTTTATATACTGAGCTTTTAGTAGCCTATTTAAATAATATTTCTCTCCTTCAAAATAATATAGTCCCATAGTTTATGCAGTTTATTGTCCCAAATTCTGTACACTCTTCTGTCTTTTATATTATATTCTATTTTCTTTTATTTTGCATTCTAGATTTTACTTTGACTTTTTACATTGGTTTTTACATTCATTTCTATGATTAATCAGGAATTTATTTTTGGTATGTTATGAGAATGAACTGATTTTGTATTTTAACTTATGAAAGTGTACTTGTCTCAACAATATTCATTCAAATGTCGGTCCACTATATAGTGCTGTAGAGTGTTATCTTTTTCTGTAAAGTGTTCATATGTGCATGGTTAAATGTCTAGACTCTATATGGTTCTATTTGCTTTATAATTAGAAGCACCTATTACTCGTGACCTTTAATATCTAATAGGGCAAACATAAATTTGTTATTTTTCTTGCAATGCGATTGAGATATTTTAGGGCCTTCGCCTTTGCAAACAAATTTTAGTATTATCCAAATTTGTATTTAGGTTAGAATTACAGTCATTCTATAGATCCATTAGGAAAGAAAAGGCAAGTTTGTATCACTAAGTTCTCTAAATTATAAGCTTACTATATCTTTCTGTTTATTTATATTTACTTCAATTTTTATCATAAAAGTTTCATCATATTTTATTTCTGTAAAATTCTTGCATATATTTTTATTAAATATTTTATTAAATAAACCACTTAGTATTTTATGCTACTTTTCATGTCTATGTTAAATGTGTGTTTTTAGTTCTTAATCGATTATATTTTACAGTGAATTTTCTTCTTGCAACTCTAACAAAATTTCTTATTAATTTTATAATTTATTTGTAAATTATTTTGTAATTTCAATATGTATATCACATTCTCTTTGATTAAATATAGCATTTTTTGTTTCCAATAATATTTTATAAAATTATTTTTCTTGCTTGGATAACTAGAAACTTCAATATAATATTGAATAAGCCTAGTAAATGTGGGAATCTTTGCCTTTCTGATCTTACAAGGAAATCATTTATATTTCATATTAAAATGGTTTTCTATAATTTTTTTGTAGGTACTTTTTTTCTGATTAGCAAAATCATCTGAATTATTTTATTTATTTATTATTATTATTATTATTGTTTTTGGTAATGATTTGTTTTTGGTGAGTTTATGTATTTTTTTCAAGGTGCTTATTTGTTCATATTGTGAATAATTATGTAACTTATCCCATTTAAGATCTTAATATGGCAACTTATAATTTTTATATTTTCTAATATGGAACCAAATATTTTTTCTAAGAAAACAAATTTTAATGTGATATATTAGGTTATCCTTTTTTATATGTTGATAACTATAATGCATTAAATTTTAATTCAAATTTGAAATTCTATGTTTATGAATGACATTGTTCTGAAATTTTTTTTACTGTATTTCACTGTATAATCTTTGTTTTCAGTATTGAAATTGACCCAGAGACAAATTATGTATAATTATAGAATTAACTAAATAATAGAAAAGCTTTTCATTGCATAGAAGCATTCTAAATTATGAATTCTTTCAAAGTATTTCACTGCATGGAAACATTTTAAATTATGAATTCTTTTTAAATTATGAATTATTTTTTTCATTGCATAGAAATGTTTTAAATTATGAATACTTTCTCTCATATTGGCAGGAAAACTATAAGCTCAACTTCTTCTTGAGTCAGTTTTATTTTATTTTTCTTAGAATTCATCCATTATATCTACATGTGGAAA